>NW_027507789.1:225599151-225690625 GCF_037356315.1 Lithobates pipiens
TGTAGATCCTCTGAGGACAATGTGATGAAGTGCAGTAGATAAGGCCTCTAGAAGGGTCATTGGAAGCCCAGGGATTGCAGCAGGAATTTGATGCTCTGGGGCCTGGGGGAACCGGATTGGAGGGGGGGTGAAGTGGACAGGATTAGTGCAAGGCCCACGTAGGCTCCAGCCCAGGGCGGCAACACTTTCTACTTCACGGAGACGTTTAGATCATCTGAGGAGAATGTGATGAAGTACCTCTGGAGGGTCATTGGAAGCCCCGCAATCATGTCAGGAATTTGGTGCTCTGGAGCTCAGAGTGGAAGGAAGGAGGGGTTAAAAAGATCAGTGCAAGGGCCATGTAGGCTCCTACCCAGAACGCCGACAATTTGTACTTCGCAGAACCGTGTAGATCCTCTGAGGACAATGTGATGAAGTGCAGTGGATGAGGCCTCTGGAGGGTCATTGTTGTCATTAGAAACCCCATAATCGCGGCAGGAATTTGGAGGTCTGGGGCCCAGGGGAACTGGATGGTGCTCTGGGGTTTGGGGGTAACTGGAGTGGAGGGAATGAGGAAGACTGGATTACATGTAAGGGCCATGTGGGCTCCAACCCAGAGCGGCAATATTGGTTGATCTTAGCGGAGACGTGTAGATCCTCTGAGGACAATGTGATGAAGTTTAGTGGATGAGACCTCTGGAGGGTCATTGTTAGTGGAAGCTCCGGGGATCACAGCAGGAATTTGGTGCTCCGGGCCCCGGGGGACTAGGGTGGTGATATTCCAGCTACCTTCTGATTTTGTGGGATGGGGAAGAGGGACACTTTGTCGTGAAGTACGTAGGTGGAGGACGCACCCCTGCCACCCTTCGAGCTACGAGGACCATGAAGAATCAAAATGATTGGTTAAACCACTGAAACTTTTTTTTTCACCTCACAAGCTGTATGGTAATCAGTATCAGGGCACGTCATGGTTCAGGTGGGTTTGCGTAGGATTGGGAAATGTGACCGTATTTTGTGTTACACTCTTAAGATGGGTAGTCAGAAAGATGGAGTATCCCTTTAACATCCTCTCTCCATCTCTGTGAGATACATGGATGGGTTTTCTGGTGGAATGGGTGATGGGGACTATGATACCTGCTAATTTTGGTTCATGGGGGTCCAGGAGCACCAGACCCCTGCCAGCGAAGGGGATTCTGGCCATCGGGAGCCCTAGGACTAGCTGAGGAGCAGATACCGTGATTTCTCACTTGGGGGGGAGGGGAGGGTACCATTTTACCCTCTTGTTTCTATCCGCCTGATTTGCAGTTTGCAGATTTTAGTATGTTGCAAATGAGATGAGGAAATGTGGTTCTTGGACACCCTCCCCTCCCCCTCCTCCTGGCCCTGCATACAGTCACAGCGGAGAGATAAGTGAGACCTTTCCTAATCTCTCACAAGAGCCTCTTGTACATATTTGTCATATCAGCCATCCTCAGACGTCGTCTGATTTCATAAGAACGCCAGAAGGAATGTAAATAACAGTTTTATTTCCTTGTCTTGCAGGAAAGTGATGGTACCGCCACCCCAGGCTTTCTGTAGTCTGGGCTCAGTGGGTACAGTACACCAGGATAAGTGTATATAGCAGGCTCGGTGAGTATACCAGCCTCTGCAGGTACCCCAGGCTCATTGGGTACCACAGGCTTAGTGAGTTCACCAGTCTCAGAGGGTACCCCAGGCTCTGTGGGTGCACTAGTCTCATTGGGTACACCTGGCTCAGTGGATAGCCCAGGCTCAGTGGGTAGCCCACACTCTGTGGGTGCACTGGTCTCTTTGGACACCAGGCTCAGTGGTTACCCGGGGCTCAGTGGTTACCCGGGGCTCAGTGGTTACCCGGGGCTCAGTGGTTACCCGGGGCTCAGTGGTTACCCGGGGCTCAGTGGTTGCCCGGGGCTCAGTGGTTGCCCGGGGCTCAGTGGTTGCCCGGGGCTCAGTGGTTGCCCGGGGCTCAGTGGTTTCCCGGGGCTCAGTGGTTGCCCGGGGCTCAGTGGTTGCCCGGGGCTCAGTGGTTGCCCGGGGCTCAGTGGTTACCCCGGGCTCAGTGGTTACCCCGGGCTCAGTGGTTACCCCGGGCTCAGTGGTTACCCCGGGCTCTGTGGGTGCACCGGGCTCTGTGGGTAGCCCAAGCTCTGTGGGTGCACTCGTTTCATTGGATACACCAGGCTCTGTGAGTACCCCAGGCTCTGGGTGCACTAGTCTCATTTGGTACACCAGGCACGGTGAGTAAACCAGGCTCAGTGGGTAGCCCAAGCTCTGTGGGGGCACTAGTCTCATTGGGTACACCAGGCACAGTGGGTACCCCAAGCTCTGTTGGTGCACTAGGCACAGTGGGTACTCCAAGCTCTGTGGGTGCACTAGTCTCATTTGGGTACACCAGGCACAGTGAATACCCCAGGCTCAGCAGGTACACTAGTCTCGTAGGGCACCCCAGTCTCAGTGGGTACACCAGCCAGGCTCAGTGGGTAAACCAGGCTCAGTAGGTACCCCAGGCTCATTGGGTACTCCAGGTTCAGTGAGTACCCCAGGCTCAGTGGGTACGCTATTATCATTGGGCACCCCAGGCTCAGTGGGTAACCTAGGCTCAGTGAATCCCCCAGGCTCAGTGGGTACACTAGTCTCATAGGGTAATTCAAGGCTCAGCGGGTACCCTCAGTAGGTACAAGTAGATGGAGTGTGGTACCAGACCTATCTATGTGTGTAGAGGTGCTTTTTTTGTAGTGCGTTGCCATGCATCAATGTGCAGTTCCCGTGTACGTTGTTGACACGCATTTCAGTGCGTTTTCCAGTTTATGATTTGTGGTGCATTGAGTTATCGCCCATTGACCAATGCTTACCTTTTGCCAACCCATCAACACGCACAATACATGTGTTTTGATGTATTGCAATTGACTTCTCAATGGACAAAACGCAGAAAAAAAGGTATGAAAATTGCGTGGAAATGGGAACAGAGGGTATTTTTGGTATGAGAAACTTGGTAAGAGATTCCTTGGTAAGGTAACCTTCGCCTGTCCCCTCCACTCAATGATGGTTCCCACACTGGACCACATACAGCAATGAGTACAATGTAGGTCTACCTGGAGGTTACGTGGTTGGTATTCCCATAGATTGGGGTAGAACCGCATTTTACAGAGGTGTGGTTTGTGACTTTCACATATATTGGTGGATCCACGCAGCAGAGACCTCTGTCTTTATGAAGATCTTTTAGCCAGGCATGGATCGTGTCTTCGTGTCTCCTGTGCTGGTGAGCAGGGCTGATCGAGAAGGAATTTTTGCTGTGCGTGTTTGTAAATGGTTCACGTGAGTTCTCAGTAGCTGAATTTACACGTTGCTACTCCTGGCACGCAGGGTGACATCACACGTCTAACAATCCTGGTGTTCGCACACTGTCTGGTCATGTGACCATAAACACCTCTTCATCTCCTGATAGTAACAAGGCAAATGGTGAAATCACAACAAATCTCGTTATTCCAGGAGAGTCACAGCTGGCGTGTGATTTGTTCCTGCATAATTCATGGCGATAATTGTTAACGGGATGGGGGATTCTCTGCGGCAAAGATGGCTGAGTGTGGTCATTGTTATGTAAGTGGTGATGGAGGTGGGGTTCAGGACTAAAGTGATGAGAGATGATGGTCCTTTTTATGTAAGTGGTGATGGAGGTGGGGCTCAGGACTTCAGTGATGAGAGATGATGGTCATTTTTATGTAAGTGGTGATGGAGGTGGGGCTCAGGACTAAAGTGATGAGAGATGATGGTCCTTTTTATGTAAGTGGTGATGGAGGTGGGGCTCAGGACTTCAGTGATGAGAGATGATGGTCATTTTTATGTAAGTGCTGATGGAGGTGGGGCTCAGGACTTCAGCGATGAAAGATGATGGTCCTTTTTATGTAAGTGGTGATGGAGGTGGGGCTCAGGACTTCAGTGATGAGAGATAATGATCCTTTTTATGTAAGTGGTGATGGAGGTGGGGTTCAGGACTAAAGTGATGAGAGATAATGGTCCTTTTTATGTAAGTGATGATGGAGGTGGGGCCCAGGACTTCAGTGATGAGAGATAATGATCCTTTTTATGTAAGAAGTGATAAAGGTGGGGCTCAGGACTTCAGCGATGAAAGATGATGGTCCTTTTTATGTAAGTGGTGATGGAGGTGGGGCTCAGGACTTCAGTGATGAGAGATAATGATCCTTTTTATGTAAGTGGTGATGGAGGTGGGGTTCAGGACTTCAGTGATGAGAGATAATGGTCCTTTTTATGCAAGTGGTGATGGAGGTGGGGCTCAGGACTTTACTGATGAGAAATAATGGTAGCGGTGGTCCTTTTTATGTAAGTGGTGGTGGAGGTGAGGTTCAGGACTTTAGCGGTGAGAGATGATGGTCCTTTTTATGTAAGTAGTGATGGAGGTGAGGTTCAGGACTTTAGCGGTGAGAGATGATGGTCCTTTTTATGTAAGTAGTGATGGAGGTGAGGTTCAGGACTTTAGCGGTGAGAGATGATGGTCCTTTTTATGTAAGAAGTGATGGAGGTGGGGCTCAGGACTTCAGTGTTGGGAGATAATGATCCTTTTTATGTAAGTGGTGATGGAGGTGGGGTTCAGGACTTCAGTGATGAGAGATAATGGTCATTTTTATGTAAGTGGTGATGGAGGTGGGGTTCAGGACTTCAGTGATGAGAGATAATGGTCCTTTTTATGTAAGTGGTGATGGAGGTGGGGCTCAGGACTTCAGTGATGAGAGATAATGGTCCTTTTTATGTAAGTGGTGATGGAGGTGGGGCTCAGGACTTCAGTGGTGAGAGATGATGGTCCTTTTTATGTAAGTAGTGATGGCGGTGGGGCTCAGGACTTCAATGGTGAGAGATGATGGTCATTTTAAAAAAAAATATTTTTTTTACTTTTTTTATTGAAAAAGATATAAGACATTGACAGTAATCAAAGCAC
Organism: Lithobates pipiens; assembly: GCF_037356315.1. Classification (NCBI taxonomy): domain Eukaryota; kingdom Metazoa; phylum Chordata; class Amphibia; order Anura; family Ranidae; genus Lithobates; species Lithobates pipiens. Next base: position 225,604,100 of record NW_027507789.1, read on the forward strand.
TCAACTTGAGCATAGAAAACAATGAGGTGCATTTACAGTGCACAAAGATAATGGCAATTTTTATGTAAGTGGTGATGGAGGTGGGGCTCAGGACTTCAGTGGTGAGGGATGATTGTCATTGTTATGTAAGTGGTTATGGAGGTGGGGCTTGGGATTTCATTAATGATGATCACTATCATGTGAATGGTGATGGAGGTGGGGCTCAGGATTTCAGAGGTGGGTATGATGGTTATTGTCATGTGAATGGTGATGGAGGTGGGACTTTGGTGGTGAGAGATGATGGTTCTTGTTAAGCGAATGGTAATGGAGGTGAAGTTTAGGATTTTAATGGTGAGAGATGATGGTCATTGTTATGCAAGTGGTGACGGAGGTGGGTCTCAGGATTTCAGTGGCGAGGGATGATGGTCATTGTTATGTGAATGGTTAAGGAGGTGAGAGGTGATGCCCATTGTCCTGTGAGTAATGATGGAGGTGGGGCTCAGGATTTCAGTGGTGAGGGATAATTGATGGTCATTGTCATGTGAATGGTGATGGAGATAGACGGCTCAGGATTTCAATGGTGAAAGGTGATGGTCATTGTGCGAGTAGTGACAGTGGTGGGGCTCAGGATTTCAGTGGTGAGAGATGATGGTCATTGCTATGTGAATGGTTAAGGGATTAGGGAGATGATGGTCATTGTCCTGTGAGTAATGATGGAGGTGGGGCTCAGGATTTCAGTGGCAAGAGATGATGGTCATTGTCATGTGAGTGGTGATAGAGGTGGGGTTTAGGGTTTTGATATTGAGGGATGATGGTCATTGGCATGTGAGTGGTGATAGAGGTGGGGTTTAGGGTTTTGATATTGAGGGATGATGGTCATTGGGATGTGAATGGTCAGGGATGTGAAAGATGATGGTCATTGTCATGTGAGTGGTGATGGAGGTGGGGCTCAGGATTTCAGTGTCGAGAGATGATGATCATTGTCATGTGAGTGGAGGTGGGGCTTAGGGTTTCGATATTGAGGGATGATGGTCTTTGTTATGTGAATGGTCAGGGATGTGGGAGATGATGGTCATTGTCATGTGAGTGGTGATGGAGGTGGGGCTTATGGTTTTCGATATTGAGGGATGATGGTCATTGGCATGTGAGTGGTGATGGAGGTGGGGCTTATGTTTTCGATATTGAGGGATGATGGTCATTGGCATGTGAGTGGTGATGGAGGTGGGGCTTATGTTTTTGATATTGAGGGATGATGGTCATTGGCATGTGAGTGGTGATGGAGGTGGGGTTTAGGGTTTTGATATTGAGGGATGATGGTCATTGTCATGTGAGTGGTGATGGAGGTGGGGCTTATGTTTTCGATATTGAGGGATGATGGTCATTGGCATGTGAGTGGTGATGGAGGTGGGGCTTATGTTTTTGATATTGAGGGATGATGGTCATTGGCATGTGAGTGGTGATAGAGGTGGGGTTTAGGGTTTTGATATTGAGGGATGATGGTCATTGGGATGTGAATGGTCAGGGATGTGAAAGATGATGGTCATTGTCATGTGAGTGGTGATGGAGGTGGGGCTCAGGATTTCAGTGTCGAGAGATGATGATCATTGTCATGTGAGTGGAGGTGGGGCTTAGGGTTTCGATATTGAGGGATGATGGTCTTTGTTATGTGAATGGTCAGGGATGTGGGAGATGATGGTCATTGTCATGTGAGTGGTGATGGAGGTGGGGCTTATGGTTTTCGATATTGAGGGATGATGGTCATTGGCATGTGAGTGGTGATGGAGGTGGGGCTTATGTTTTCGATATTGAGGGATGATGGTCATTGGCATGTGAGTGGTGATGGAGGTGGGGCTTATGTTTTTGATATTGAGGGATGATGGTCATTGGCATGTGAGTGGTGATGGAGGTGGGGCTTATGGTTTGGATATTGAGGGATGATGGTCATTGGCATGTGAGTGGTGATGGAGGTGGGGCTTATGTTTTCGATATTGAGGGATGATGGTCATTGGCATGTGAGTGGTGATGGAGGTGGGGCTTATGGTTTCGATATTGAGGGATGATGGTCATTGGCATGTGAGTGGTGATGGAGGTGGGGCTTATGTTTTCGATATTGAGGGATGATGGTCATTGGCATGTGAGTGGTGATGGAGGTGGGGCTTATGGTTTGGATATTGAGGGATGATGGTCATTGGCATGTGAGTGGTGATGGAGGTGGGGCTTATGGTTTCGATATTGAGGGATGATGGTCATTGGCATGTGAGTGGTGATGGAGGTGGGGCTTATGTTTTCGATATTGAGGGATGATGGTCATTGGCATGTGAGTGGTGATGGAGGTGGGGCTCAGGGCTTCGGCGGTGACAGGTGAGAGGGTCATGTAGCTCCCAACTACACATAAGAAAACAATATATGGGGAGATGATAACAGAGGAGCTGCAAGAACTGTACAGTCTTTGAGGGTGTTATTTGATGATGATTCAGAACATTCTGTTTATTTTTTTGTATTACACTGAAAAGGAAATTATGTATTTTTGTCAAATTTAAACTTTTTAGTTGTTAATGTATAGAAAAAAATAATGTTTGATGTAATTTTCATAGTTTTACTTAATTATTTTTGCATATACATTTATGTCAGTAGTTGGGATTTTTAGATGTCGCCCCATAGTGGTAGTCGGTGCGCTGGACAAGTTGGCATCCTTGCCAAAGGACTGTTGGTACAAGAGACTACTGCATAAGAGGCTGCATTGTTTTTAGCCAGTCAGATCTGACTAATGGATGACATTGAGAAATGGGAACTGTAAAACCCCATCACTCTGTAACATTACTTATGAGGAACCCGGTGTTCATACAGCCGTGGCCAATAGTTTTTATATTGACACAAATATTCATTTTCACAGTCTGCTGCCTCCGTTTTTTTATGATGGCAATTTGCATATACAAAAAAATGTTATGAAGAGCGATCAGATGAATTACAATTAATTGCAAAGACCCTCTTTGCTGTGAAAATGAGGGGGAGATCGGGGGGCACCGGCAGCGCAGAGGGGGAGATCAGGGGGCAGCGCAGAGGGGGAGATCGGGGGGCAGCGCAGAGGGGGAGATCGGGGGGCAGCGCAGAGGGGGAGATCGGGGGGCAGCGCAGAGGGGGAGATCGGGGGGCAGCGCAGAGGGGGAGATCGGGGGGCAGCGCAGAGGGGGAGATCGGGGGGCAGCGCAGAGGGGGAGATTGGGGCAGCGCAGAGGGGGAGATTGGGGCAGCGCAGAGGGGGAGATTGGGGCAGCGCAGAGGGGGAGATTGGGGCAGCGCAGAGGGGGAGATTGGGGCAGCGCAGAGGGGGAGATTGGGGCAGCGCAGAGGGGGAGATTGGGGGCACCGGCAGCGCAGAGGGGGAGATCGGGGCACCACCAGTGCAGAGCTTCCTCAGGAATGGCAGCGAGGTGTGAGGACATCGGCAAGCACAGTGAGGAGAAGACTTTTGGAGGACGGTCTGGTGTCAAGAAGGGCAGCAAAGAAGCCACTTCTCTCCAGGATAAACATCAGGGACAGTCTGATAGTCTGCAAAAGGTCCAGGGATTGGACTGCTGAGGACTGGAGGAAAGTCATTTTCTCTGAATCCCCTTTCCGATTGTTTGGGGCATCCAGAAAAAGCCTTGTCTGGAGAAGATACGGTGAACGCTACTATCAGTCCTGTGTCATGCATCCTGAGACCATTCATGTGTGGGGGGGCTTCTCAGCCAAGGGAGTGGGGCTCCTAAAAACACCGCCATGAATAAAGAATGGTACAAAAACTTCCTCCGAGAGCAACTTCTCCCAACCATCCAAGAAGAGTTTGGTGAGGAACGATTCCTTTTCCAGCATGATGGCGCACCTCGCCATAAGGCAAACTGATAACGAAGCGACTTGAAGAACAAAACATAAAAATTTTGTATCCTTGGCCAGGAAACTCCCCTGACCGTAATACCATTGAGAACTTGTGGTCAGTCCTCAAGAGGTGGGAAAAGAAAAAAAGAACAACCCCACAAATTCTGACAAACTCCAAGCATTGATTATGCAAGAATGGGCGGGCATCAGTCCGGATGTGGCCCAGAAGTTGATGGACTGCATGCCAGGGAGGATGGCAGAGGTCTTGAAAAAGACGGGTCACCACTGCAAATATTGACAATTTGCATAAACTTCATGTTGTTGCCAATAAAAGCCTCTGACGTTTTATGGAATGCTTGTAATTATACCTCAGTATCCCATAGTAACATCCGACGCAAAGATCCAAAAACACGGAAGCAGCAGAGTTTGTGAAACTTAATATTTGTTTCATTCTCAGAACTTTTGGCCACGGCTGTATCTACCCTATTTCCCCCGAAAATAAGACCTAGCGTGATTGTCGCTGATGGCTGCAATATAATCCCTACACCCCCCCCCCAAATGAGCCCTAGATAAAGTCCTTGTAGGGTTTACAGGGGAAACAGGGTAGGACTTATTTGGGGGGGGTAGGGCTTATATTGCAGCCATCACCAACAATCACGCTAGGTCTTATTTTCGGGGAAACAGGGTAATAACAAAATTATTTCGTTATTTTAATTCCTTCAGATCCGCGCTTTAGCCGAACGATGGCTACAGCACGGACCTACTTTGCCAGGAGTACGTCAGCAGACGTCGCCCCCCCCCCCCTCCCCCCCCCCCCCATGCCTGAGCAGCCTGCAGGACACGCGCGTCGCGCTCAGTGATCGGCGGGTCTTGGGCGATCACAGATCAGAGTAAGGAGTCTATACCGACCCCCTTACCATGTGATCCGCTGCCAGACAATGACAGCTGATCATGTGATGTCAACAGAGCCGGTAATCTGCTTTTTTCTCCTGGCGCTGGTAGCGAGGAGAAAAAAATAAAAAAGCCGATCACCGGCGGCTCTCAGAGGGACCAATCGTGGAGAGCTGCCGACAGCTCATCTGTGCCCACCAGGTAGTTTCACCTACCAGTGCCATCTATCAGTGCCCATCAGTGTCCTCAGTGCCATCTATCAGTGCCCATCAGTGTCCTCAGTGCCATCTAACAGTAACACCTTTCAATGCCATCTATCAGTGTCCAGCGTGTCTCATCAGCAGTGCTGCCCATCAGTGTCACCAGGGCCCATCATTGCCACCCATCAGTGTCCACAGTGCCACCCATCAGTGTCCACAGTGCCACCCATCAGTGCCCACAGTGCCACCCATCAGTGCCCACAGTGTCACCACTCAGTGCCTCATCAACAGTGCTGCCCATCAGTGTCACCTACCAATGCCCAGCAGTATCACCTACCAGTGCCATCTATCAGTGTCCTCAGTGCCATCTATCAGTAACACCTTTCAGTGCCATCTTATCAGTGGCCATCAGTGCCGCCTCATCTGCCTATCAGTGCCGCCTCATCAGCGCATATCAATGAAGGAAAAAAATGATCTCTTGGCAAAATTTTATAACTAACTATGAAACTTGATTTATTTATTTTTTCTTCAAAATTTTTCGTCTTTTTTTTTATTTAGCAAAAAATAAAAATCCCAGCTTAAATACCACCAAAAGAAATTTCTATTTTTGCGAGAGAAAAAATGATAAAAATGTCCTCTGTGTACATCGTAGCATGACTGCGCAATTGTCATTCAAAGTGCGTCAGCGCTGAAAGCTGGAAATCGTCCTGGGCAGGAGGGGGGGGGGGGGATATCAGTGCCCGGCATTAAAGGGGTTAAAAGCCAAACCTAAAACCGTCCTTTGTAAAGCTCGTTACTCTCTAGAATAAAATTCGCCCCTTCGGGCGGCTCATCGACCCCGGATGAGAAGTGGCTCCGCAGCCACCTGCCAAGCAGCCCCTGCGCCCTGTAAATTCGGAGTGGCGGGTAAATTGGCGTGTAACGAGCCGAGCAGTCGAGTGAAAATCCATTTGGCGGCGATTGATTTTGCATCCTCTGCGTGTCTCTTCCCCCCGTCTCCTCGGACACGCATGCAGCTCACGTGTCCTGGAAACACGGATCAGACACTTGTGAGAACGGCGTACGCCGGCCGGGCCCTGGCGTCATTGGAAGTCAAGGTAAAAATAAACCCGGCTCGGGTTTCCAGCCGAGGTCTGCAGGCTGCCAGGCTGCGATGCCACGTTGGATGCTCAGATCCCTGCCAGAGGTTTATGGGGCTTCGGGCTTAAAGGCGCAGCACACCTTTTTTATTTTATAAAATGTCATCCAAATCGCCAACTATGAATTCTTATAAAACTTCCATGCGTTTACATTCTTTGCAGTCAAGCCTGCAGAGCATTGCAGCGGCCGCTCACAGGCTCCTGGACGGCCCCTGGCCATTGGAAGCGCATGGGGCAGCACTGCAGTGCATGCAATGCACCCGGCTGGGGCGTGATGGTTTTGGTGTTTGTAGGGTTAAAACAGGCGATGAGATCGCAAGGGACGTCACACGTGATAACGACCCCCGCGTCTTTCCGAGCCGACCGGACTCTTGGTGGGGACGATAGGTGTACTTGTCTCAGTCCAGAGCTCTAAGTGTCACTTCTGTCCGCTGCCTCCTTCCTCTGCTGTCTGCATGAATCACTTCTGACAAGTTCTCCTGACACCAAGAGATAAAAGGTGACAGGGGAGGGAGCTCCAGCACACAGCCCGTGGTTAACAGCCTCAGCTCTGTACCTGTGTGAAGAGTGGGTGGGGGGGGGAGGTTGTCCCTTCCATCCCCTCCCCCCATCCCCTCCCCTCCAATCAGCTCTCACTGAGCTCTGCAGTGTGTAACTTTAGCTCAGTTGACGGGGGCGGGGGGGGGGAGCTCCAGCACACAGCCTGGATTGATGGCCTCAACTCTGTTCCTGTGTGAAGGGTGGGGGGGTTGTCCCTTACATCCCCCTCCCCTCCCCTCCAATCAGCTCTCACTGAGCTCTGCAGTTTGTAACTTCAGCTCAGTTGATGGGGGAGGGGGGGGAGCTCCAGCACACAGCCCGTGATTGACAGTTCTGTAGTGTGCCTTTCAGTGGCGGCTGGTGCTCCATTTTTGGGGGAGGGGCAGCAAACCCCCCCCACCCCACCAGGTCGGCCAGGTTGTGGGTGGCTTCTCCTCTCGGCCAACCCAGTTTTATGACCTACTTCCTGTCCTGATTGGCCGGGGGGAGAAGCAGGAAGACGATAGCAAATGTTGATTCGCTAAGATCACAAGTAGGTGGGCTCTCGGGACGCAGTGCTCTGTCCCCCGAGCTCAACCTTTTTGAAGCCAATTAGTCTCTAATCATGTGGTTAAAAAAATGGAGATTGGGGGCGGCGCCCCTGTGCTCCTTAAGGACCAGCCACTGCTAGTTCCTTCCCTCCAATCAGCTCTGCAGTGTGTAACTTCAGCTCAGGTGACAGGGGAGGGAGTTGCAGCACACAGCATGTGATTGACAGCCTCAGCTCCGTCCCTGTGTGCTGTGTGAAGGGGGGGGGGGGGTCTCTTCCCTCCAATCAGCTCTCACTGAGCTCTGCAGTGTGTAACTTCAGCTCAGGTGACGGGGAGGGAGCTCCAGCACACAGCCTGTGATTGGCATACTCAGCTCTGTTCCTGTGTGCTGTGTGAAGGGGGGGTGCCCCTTCCCACCAATCTACTCTGAGCTCGTTGAGCTCTGCAGAGTGCAACCTCAGCTCTCTGCCGTCCTTTTTTTTTTTTTTTTTTTTTTCCCGAAAGCTCAGGCGAGCTGTATAAATTGCTGTAGAGACGAGAAGACTGCAGATAAACTGATACAACTTATGTAGGAGGATTTGTTTCCTCTCTGAGGCCAGTCACTTCTCCGGGGGTAGGTAAGGTTTTGCAGCCACTTTAATTCATGAACAGAGGCGTGGAGTTGCTGCAATAATAATATGTCCAGTTTCTGAGCAGGGAGGTCCCCATCCGCACCGTCAGGTCTGGTGCTTCCACAGCAGATTTCTGCACACTGACGTCATACCTGTGCAAGAGACTCTGGTGGAAGTGTCACCCAAGTGCACCCCCCCATCCCCCCATCTCATCCCATCTCATCCCATGTTTGCTGGAAGGGGAAGTTGCTAGAAAAGTTTTTTTTTTTTTATTTTATTTTTTTTTACTTCCTTTTTTTGTTTGCTTCAGACTGATTGTTCCAAAGTTTACAAATAATGTGAAGTCAGCATTCGTCACTTTCTATTTCCATCAGTGCAAAGCATCGCCGTTATGTGCTGCTACATTGTATCCTTCTTCATCGGCTAAGGAATCCAGAGCCCTCCACAGCAGGCTGCACTCTGGAAATGCTAATCGCCTGGCTGTTCTGCTGGACCTTCCTCTTCGCTGAGCCTTATTGTATGAAGGTAGCAGTGGCGGGCGCTCCATTAGGGGCGCTGCCCCCCCCCCCCCCCAATCTACATGCAGGGCGCCAGACGCATGGATTCCAATGGGGGTTTTTCTTTTTTAGAAGCACATGATTAGAGCCTGAGGCTCTAATTGGCTTAAAAAAAGGCAAACTCAGGGCACAGAGCACTGCACCACAATCCCACCCAGTTGTGTGACGATAGCAAATTAATATTCACTATTGTCTTCCTGCTTCTCCTTTCTGGCCAATCGGGAAGCATGCCCTGAGACCTGTTTGGCCGAGAGGAGAAGTGATCGTATTGGCCACCGAGGAGGGGACGCAGGGGAGAAGTAGCCGAGGAGGGGACGCAGGGTAGAAGCAGCTGAGGAGGAGATGCGGGGGGAAGCAGCCGAGGAGGGGACGCAGGGGAGAAGTAGCTGAGGAGGAGATGCGGGGGGAAGCAGCCGAGGAGGGGACGCAGGGTAGAAGCAGCTGAGGAGGAGATGCGGGGGGAAGCAGCCGAGGAGGGGATGCAGGGGAGAAGCAGCTGAGGGGACACGGGGAAGCCTCTGAGTTTGGACGCAGGGGGGAAGCCGCCGAGGAGGAGACACAGGAGGTAAGCCGCCGAGGAGGAGACGCAGGTGGGAAGCAGCCAAGGAGGAGGAGACACAGGGGGGAAGCAGCCGAGGAGGAGGAGACACAGGGGGGAAGCAGCCGAGGAGGAGGAGACACGGGGGAAGCAGCCGAGGAGGAGACACAGGGGGGAAGCAGCCGAGGAGGAGGAGACACAGGGGGGAAGCGGCCGAGGAGGAGCAGACACAGGGGGGAAGCGGCCGAGGAGGAGGAGACACAGGGGGGAAGCAGCCGAGGAGGAGGAGACACGGGGGAAGCATCCGAGGAGGAGGAGACACAGGGGGGAAGCATCCGAGGAGGAGGAGACACAGGGAGGAAGCAGCCGAGGAGGAGGAGACACAGGGGGGAAGCAGCCGAGGAGGAGGAGACACAGGGGGGAAGCAGCCGAGGAGGAGGAGACACAGGGAGGAAGCAGCAGAGGAGGAGGAGACACAGGGGGGAAGCAGCAGAGGAGGAGGAGACACAGGGGGGAAGCAGCAGAGGAGGAGGAGACACAGGGGGGAAGCAGCCGAGGAGGAGGAGACACAGGGGGGAAGCAGCCGAGGAGGAGGAGACACAGGGGGGAAGCAGCCGAGGAGGAGGAGACACAGGGGGGAAGCAGCCGAGGAGGAGGAGACACAGGGGGGAAGCGGCCGAGGAGGAGCAGACACAGGGGGGAAGCAGCCGAGGAGGAGGAGACACAGGGGGAAGCAGCCGAGGAGGAGGAGACACGGGGGAAGCATCCGAGGAGGAGGAGACACAGGGGGGAAGCAGCCGAGGAGGAGGAGACACAGGGAGGAAGCAGCCGAGGGGGGGATGCAGCGGGCAAGCCGCTGAGGAGCTGCAGCGGGGGAAGCTGCAAAGGAGGTGATGCAGGTTCATATATCATGGGTCAGCCAGGAGACCAGAGAGCTGCAATGACCCCCGTCCAATCTGGTCAGAGCTTACACAGATGGACCCCTCCCCCATCCCATGTGACAGCTGTGAACCTGAGACAGTTTTCATGGCAGGGAGGGCTCGGTGTCACATGTTCCTCCCGTACCGGGAAGTATCTTCTTCTTCACTCCTCTCCAAAGTGATGAAACTTCCACTTTATGAAGAAGTTTCCACATTTCTACCACTTCTTCTTCTTCCAGATTTTCACACACGGGCTTCTAGATTCTTCCCCTGGTGCCGGATCACCAAACTTTTCTGTGTTCACAAGCAATAAATAACCGGCGTGCCGGACAATGCACAGTACTGCGCCCTCGCCTTCTGTTCCTGCCCCCCCAATGCATCGACCTCAGATCGGCCCCAGTGCATCGACCTGAGATCGGCCCCAGTGCATCGACCTGAGATCGGCCCCAGTGCATCGACCTGAGATCGGCCCCAGTGCATCGACCTGAGATCGGCCCCAGTGCATCGACCTGAGATCGGCCCCAGTGCATCGACCTCAGATCGGCCCCAGTGCATCGACCTCAGATCGGCCCCAGTGCATCGACCTCAGATCGGCCCCAGTGCATCGACCTGAGATCGGCCCCAGTGCATCGACCTGAGATCGGCCCCAGTGCATCGACCTGAGATCGGCCCCAGTGCATCGACCTGAGATCGGCCCCAGTGCATCGACCTGAGATCGGCCCCAGTGCATGCACGTCAGGCCTCAGATCGGCCCCAGTGCATCGACCTGAGATCGGCCCCAGTGCATGCACGTCAGGCCTCAGATCGGCCCCAGTGCATCGACCTGAGATCGGCCCCAGTGCATCGACCTCAGATCGGCCCCAGTGCATGCACGTCAGGCCTCAGATCGGCCCCAATGCATAACCTCCTCACATGCAGGTTTGCGGTCAAGCAGGTGGACGGGCCAGACTTTGTAAATGACAGCCTTGTCAGCTGTCCGTTAGTCATTGGCAGCGGGTGCCGGCGCAGACAGTATTGCGTAGGCACTGCCACCTGCTCTAGTGGGTATCTGTAGAGAGAGCAGTGCAGTCAGCAGTTCTGCTAAACGTCCAATCAGCTGCACAGGGAGCCGGCTGCGGGGTGAGCCGTCGGATTGCACTGAGAGAGACGGGAAAGCGCAGCTGCTTCGCTGCACGACCAATCGGGACGCACAGCATGTGTGCATACATGTGATCACATCCCCAGAGAAAACAAAACTTCAGACAATCGTCTTGTTTTATGATCGGAGCAGACTGCGCTTTCTGGTCTGCGCAGAGCGGTCGGCACGCGCCGTTGCGCCTCCTCCTGCGCTCGTCCTCGGTGAAAGCTGACAGCACTTCATTATTCCTAATATTATTATTTTTCATAAGAGCGATCAGAGGCGGCTTCCGCGGAATTAGCTTCCATTGTGTCAGGCGGTTTATCGCCTTTGCGCTGTGACGATAAAGCGCCCACCATTATTTTCTGGTACCGCTTGTACCATTCTTAATATATGATTATTATTGTCTATTTCAGGGCTGTTGCTGTGACGTACGAGACCCAATTATTGGCTTTCTTCTGTATGTAACCCGCGGATGAGGGAAGCGGTAAACGCAGATCCTCCCACGTCTGAGAGCGCCAATCTTCTGCTTTCGATAATCCACTGAATGGCCGGCGGGAGGCCAGAAACCAGCCGGGGAAAAGCTGTACACAAAATGTTATAATCCCCTGTGATCCCATTGGGAGGATTTTCCCTCACTTCCTGCCCCTGTGACCCCATCGGGAGGATTTTCCCTCACTTCCTGCCCCTGTGACCCCATCGGGAGGATTTTCCCTCACTTCCTGCCCCTGTGACCCCCCCATAGAAGAAATGGGGGGGGGCATTGTCACAGAAGTCAAACCTTACCAGACCCTTACCCACTTTAGTAAGAAAATTTGTTATTTTCTCCTTATTGGTCTGTTAAATAGACCTATGAAAATGTTTGTTTTATTATATTTTGTCAATAAGTGCAAAAATACCTGTTGATCCTGCCAGAAATCTTGGGAGTGGATAACGGTGAGCGCAGGAAGTTATCAATCACATTGTTCCCAGGTATCTTTGTAGACTACAGAACTCCCCCCGTATCCCAATCGTATTATGGAGATGAGAAGATTGGGGGGGAGGGGGTGTACTCTTCCTTCACATTATTTGTCACTGTGACAAATAATCAGGCGGAGCACTGACTAATAATGAGGAGGTGGGGTACTGACTAATAATGAGGAGGCGGGGCACTGACTAATAATGAGGAGGAGGAGCACTGACTAATAATGAGGCGGGGCACTGACTGATGAGGAGGCGGAGAGTGGGAGTGATGGTCACTGTCTGTATAGTGATACAATGTAACTAATTGACATTGTGATAAACTGTCAAGTCTACTTATTAATGATCCAGAAGAACCAATCAGCAGCCCCCTCTTCCTCTGATCAGTGAAATGTCGGTGTACGGAGCAGCAATATCGCAGTTCTCTCTCTTCTGCAGGATGTGCTGACCGCAGGCCGATGATAAATGGAGAAGTGTGAGCAGTGCGGTTTCCTCTGGATGGTGATGGAAGGATGGAAGGATGAGCACAGCTGGAGGATCTACATTGTTACTGCCAAGAGAACGCAGTGTCAGTGTGTTCATACATCGATAAAAGACATCTTTGTCAGTGTGGGGGAGGGGTGCAGGATGAGGATGAAAGAACAATGTCTGTGTTCCTGGTGACAGCCAATCACAGCCTTCCTGGTGATGTCTGGAATCTGAAGATTTCCTCCATTAGTTCTGCCTTTTTGGCTGCATTGTACCCCCAGGTCGGCGGGAGTTTGGCTCTATTCACCACGGAGCTGTCCAGACGCTGAGTGACGCCGGGTTCTGTCTTTCATGCTTCTGGAAGAGACCACCCAGGAGGGGTTCCTTCTGACATTATGCCCCCCCCCCCCATTATTATCTGTGCATTGCTGGCTGGCTGTTTAATCATCTTCATAAGCAACCCCCCCCCCCCGGGTTAGAATATCGCTCAAGGTGACTGATTAATGTATGTACGGGGCTAAGATCTGAAGTACATACTGGTCTGAGGAAGGCACTGGTCCAAGGTCTGAGGAAGGCACTGGTCCAAGGTCTGAGGAAGGCACTGGTCCAAGGTCTGAGGAAGGCACTGGTCCAAGGTCTGAGGAAGGCACTGGTCCAAGGTCTGAGGAAGGCACTGGTCCAAGGTCTGAGGAAGGCACTGGTCCAAGATCTGAGGAACGCACTGGTCCAAGATCTGAGGAACGCACTGGTCCAAGGTCTGAGAAATGTACAGGTCTAAGGTCTGCGGAACCCTCAGGTCTAAAGTCTGCGGAACCCTCTGGTCCAAGGTCTGCGGAACCCTCTGGTCCAAGGTCTGAGGAAGGCACTGGTCCAAGGTCTGAGGAAGGCACTGGTCCAAGGTCTGAGGAACGCACTGGTCCAAGATCTGAGGAACGCACTGGTCCAAGGTCTGAGGAACGCACTGGTCCAAGGTCTGAGGAACGCACTGGTCCAAGGTCTGAGGAACGCACTGGTCCAAGGTCTGAGAAATGTACAGGTCTAAGGTCTGCGGAACCCTCAGGTCTAAAGTCTGCGGAACCCTCTGGTCCAAGGTCTGCGGAACCCTCTGGTCCAAGGTCTGAGGAAGGCACTGGTCCAAGGTCTGAGGAAGGCACTGGTCCAAGGTCTGAGGAAGGCACTGGTCCAAGGTCTGAGGAAGGCACTGGTCCAAGGTCTGAGGAAGGCACTGGTCCAAGGTCTGAGGAAGGCACTGGTCCAAGGTCTGAGGAAGGCACTGGTCCAAGGTCTGAGGAAGGCACTGGTCCAAGGTCTGAGGAAGGCACTGGTCCAAGGTCTGAGGAAGGCACTGGTCCAAGGTCTGAGGAAGGCACTGGTCCAAGGTCTGAGGAAGGCACTGGTCCAAGGTCTGAGGAAGGCACTGGTCCAAGGTCTGAGGAAGGCACTGGTCCAAGGTCTGAGGAAGGCACTGGTCCAAGGTCTGAGGAAGGCACTGGTCCAAGGTCTGAGGAAGGCACTGGTCCAAGGTCTGAGGAACGCACTGGTCCAAGGTCTGAGGAACGCACTGGTCCAAGGTCTGAGGAACGTACGAGTCTGAGGAAGATACTCGTCCAAGGTCTGAGGAAGGTACTCGTCCAAGGTCTGAGGAAGGTACTCGTCCAAGGTCTGAGGAATGTACAGGTTTAAGGCCTGAGGAACATATGGGTCTATGTGTCTGAGAAACTTAGGAATGTATTGGTCTGAGGAACTTGCAGGTCTAAGGAACGTACGGGTCCGAGGCCTGAGGAACGTACGGGTCTGAGGCCTGAGGAACATACGGGTCTGAGGCCTGAGGAATACACAGGTAACTGATTAGTGTAGAGATAATGAACTGGACAGCACTGGAAGTGCAGAACCTCTATGTAGCATCACTTGTAAAGATTCTCCAGCTTGCTGGTAGAAATTAATCACAAATTCTTCACAAATTACATATATTGAAAAGGGAACAGGGATTCAACCTGCAGCTTACTTTTATTTTTTCATATTTGAACCCACTTATCTGTGTGGACTGACCAGGATTTAAAACTTCTTATATTCATCATCTACAAAAAAAAAACAGGAAGCAATCTGTAAAGCCCAATGAAACATTTTGTATTACTGTAATCCAATCATGCTGCATATACAGTAACAAATGTGATGCAACAAGGGTTATTATATACCCTGTGTTGCCAGCACCTTGGAGAGTCAGACCTCTGCTCTCACACTGGGGTTTCCATTGGTCACACTGCTCCAATCAGCAGCCCAGCTCAATGAGGTAGAGTACTTCTGATTGGAGCAGTGTGCGGGGGGGGGGGGCATATCCGACTGAAGACCTGGGTGTGAGAGCAGAGGTCTGACTCTCCAAGGTGCTGCCAGCCAACACAGGGTATATTAGCAGCAGCTTATTCATTTATGTCTATGCAGACTATTACAGTTATAAAATAAAAACCTGAATTGGGCTTTGAGCTTGGTTGGGAAAACTTTTCTGCAGCAGCGGAGTACGGGCGGAGGGCTCGCCGAGCGCCATTTCTGGTCCAGAACTTCCTAAAATCTCATTCCTGTCAGCGGGAATCTGCTCTCTGCTTCTGACATTCAGGAAAAAAACAAGTGCTGTGACGTCTGCTTAATGCCCCCATTGTTCCAGCAGCTGTTCACCCGCAGCCTGTGACGCCAAGAAATATTTCACACAGCTGGATGGAGAGAGGCGACCCCTGTGTGCTGTGCCAGGGGCATCCGATGGGAGCATGTAGGGGTGAGAGAAAAGGGGGTACTCCCAGTACTCTGAATATTCAGAGATTTCCAGTTTATTTTATTAGTGCTGTGAAATGAGCGGTGCTCGGGGGAACTTGTTGGTGCTCCCAATGACTAGGCATGCCTCCATTGCTCGGAGCACTCCCATGAGAAGATGGATGAAAGCACTTCTCTGGGACCCAGATCCCTCCATTTTCTTCTACCTGAAGAATTCCATATAGCAATTACCTGTCATAAAATCACACCAGGCCGACACTGTGGCTTATTTTTACACCAATATGAAGGAATCAGCGACGGTGTCCATAGCAACCGCTCTAATGGGTTTTCTATTTCTCTTTCTGGAAGCTGATGTTTAATCCACTTATTATTTCCTTTCCCTGGTTCCCTCCCTCGTCAACATGCTGACGACATTAAATAAAACCTTTCCATTTTCATTACATTCCTTATTTCAGACTAAGTGACATCGTCACTGGGTCCCTGTGTTTCTCTATGCAGTGCAGCCAGATCCTGGCTGGTGGGAGGGGCCGGCAGGGGGGCTGTACATGGCTTTCTGGTACCATCACAGCACCCTGCCTCAGTACTCCTCTCAAGAGCACTCAGCTCTGAGGTAAGCAGTGAGAGGGGTTATGCAAATATCAGTATGTCTTGATGGGGGTATTTCAGTCTGAAGGCTGTATTTGCATGAAGACCACCCCAGGTAACACACATGTGGTGCTGAGCCTTGATTATTGAAAGAACTTGGGCTCGAAGGCCTGAGAAATGTACGGGTCTAAGGCCTGAGGAACATATGGGTCTTAGGACTGAGGGACGTACTGGTGTAAGGCCTGAAGAATGTACAGGTCTGAGGAGCATACGGGTCTAAGGCCTGAGGAATGTACTGGTGTATGGCCCGAGGAATGTACAGGTCTATAGTCTGAGACGTGTACAGGTCTAAGGCCTGAGGAACATACAGCTTTAAGGTTTGAGGATGGTACAGGTCTAAGATCTGAGCAACTTACTGGTGTAAGGTCTGAGGTACGTACTGATGTAAGGCGTGAGGTACATATAGGTCTAAGGGTTGAGGAACATACTAGTGTAAGGCCTGAGGAACAAACTAGTGTAAGGCCTGAGGAACAAACTAGTGTAAGGCCTGAGGAACGTACGGATCTAAGGCCTGAGGAACATATGGTCTCTGGCCTGAGGGGCGTACTGGTCTAAGGCCTGAAGGATGTACGGGTCTAAGGACTGAGGAACATACGGTTCTAAGACCTGGGCAACATACTGGTCTAAGGTCTGAGGAACGTACTGGTCTAAGGTCTGAGGAACGTACTGGTCTAAGGTCTGAGGAACGTACTGGTCTAAGGTCTGAGGAACGTACTGGTCTAAGGTCTGAGGAACGTACTGATCTAAGGTCTGAGGAACGTACTGGTCTAAGGTCTGAGGAACGTACTGGTCTAAGGTCTGAGGAACGTACTGATCTAAGGTCTGAGGAACGTACTGATCTAAGGTCTGAGGAACGTACTGGTCTAAGGTCTGAGGAACGTACTGGTCTAAGGTCTGAGGAACGTACTGGTCTAAGGTCTGAGGAACGTACTGGTCTAAGGTCTGAGGAACGTACTGGTCTAAGGTCTGAGGAACGTACTGGTCTAAGGTCTGAGGAACGTACTGGTCTAAGGTCTGAGGAACGTACTGGTCTAAGGTCTGAGGAACGTACTGGTCTAAGGTCTGAGGAACGTACTGGTCTAAGGTCTGAGGAACGTACTGGTCTAAGGTCTGAGGAACGTACTGGTCTAACGTCTGAGGAACGTACTGGTCTAAGGTCTGAGGAACGTACTGGTCTAAGGTCTGAGGAACGTACTGGTCTAAGGTCTGAGGAACGTACTGGCCTAAGGTTTGAGCAACGTACTGATCTAAGGCCTGAGAAATTCACGGGTCATTGATCAGGGAGATTTAATGCCAACTTCTCCAGGGCTCAGAATTTGGGAGGTGCAAGTCATTCTCTTTGTCCCGGGCTCAGAATTTAGGAGTTGCAGGTCGCTTTTTATGTTCTGGCTCAGAATTTGGGAGGTGCAGGTCATTCTCCATGTTCCGGCTCAGAATTTAGAGGTGCCAGTAATTTTCCTTGTTCTGGGCTCGGAATTTGGGAGGTTCAGGTAATTCTCCTTGTCCTGGCTAAGAATTTGGGAGTTGTCCTGGGATCAGAATTTGGGAGGTGCAGGTCACTCTCCTTGTCCCAGGCTCATAGTTTGGGAGGTTCAGGTTGTTGCTCTAGTCCCGGGCTCAGAGTTTGGGAGGTTCAGGTTGTTGCTCTAGTCCCGGGCTCAGAGTTTGGGAGGTTCAGGTTGTTGCTCTAGTCCCGGGCTCAGAGTTTGGGAGGTTCAGGTTGTTGCTCTAGTCCCAGGCTCAGAGTTTGGGAGGTTCAGGTTGTTGCTCTAGTCCCGGGCTCAGAGTTTGGGAGGTTCAGGTTGTTGCTCTTTTCCCGGGCTCAGAGTTTGGGAGGTTCAGGTTGTTGCTCTAGTCCCGGGCTCATAGTTTGGGAGGTTCAGGTTGTTGCCCTAGTCCCGGGCTCAGAGTTTGGGAGGTTCAGGTTGTTGCTCTAGTCCCGGGCTCAGAGTTTGGGAGGTTCAGGTTGTTGCTCTAGTCCCGGGCTCATAGTTTGGGAGGTTCAGGTTGTTGCTCTAGTCCCAGGCTCAGAGTTTGGGAGGTTCAGGTTGTTGCTCTAGTCCCGGGCTCATAGTTTGGGAGGTTCAGGTTGTTGCCCTAGTCCCGGGCTCATAGTTTGGGAGGTTCAGGTTGTTGCTCTAGTCCCGGGCTCAGAGTTTGGGAGGTTCAGGTTGTTGCTCTAGTCCCGGGCTCATAGTTTGGGAGGTTCAGGTTGTTGCTCTAGTCCCGGGCTCAGAGTTTGGGAGGTTCAGGTTGTTGCTCTAGTCCCGGGCTCATAGTTTGGGAGGTTCAGGTTGTTGCTCTAGTCCCGGGCTCAGAGTTTGGGAGGTTCAGGTTGTTGCTCTAGTCCCAGGCTCAGAGTTTGGGAGGTTCAGGTTGTTGCTCTAGTCCCGGGCTCAGAGTTTGGGAGGTTCAGGTTGTTGCTCTAGTCCCGGGCTCAGAGTTTGGGAGGTTCAGGTTGTTGCTCTTTTCCCGGGCTCAGAGTTTGGGAGGTTCAGGTTGTTGCTCTAGTCCCGGGCTCATAGTTTGGGAGGTTCAGGTTGTTGCCCTAGTCCCGGGCTCAGAGTTTGGGAGGTTCAGGTTGTTGCTCTAGTCCCGGGCTCAGAGTTTGGGAGGTTCAGGTTGTTGCTCTAGTCCCGGGCTCATAGTTTGGGAGGTTCAGGTTGTTGCTCTAGTCCCAGGCTCAGAGTTTGGGAGGTTCAGGTTGTTGCTCTAGTCCCGGGCTCATAGTTTGGGAGGTTCAGGTTGTTGCCCTAGTCCCGGGCTCATAGTTTGGGAGGTTCAGGTTGTTGCTCTAGTCCCGGGCTCAGAGTTTGGGAGGTTCAGGTTGTTGCTCTAGTCCCGGGCTCATAGTTTGGGAGGTTCAGGTTGTTGCTCTAGTCCCGGGCTCATAGTTTGGGAGGTTCAGGTTGTTGCCCTAGTCCCGGGCTCATAGTTTGGGAGGTTCAGGTTGTTGCTCTAGTCCCGGGCTCAGAGTTTGGGAGGTTCAGGTTGTTGCTCTAGTCCCAGGCTCAGAGTTTGGGAGGTTCAGGTTGTTGCTCTAGTCCCGGGCTCAGAGTTTGGGAGGTTCAGGTTGTTGCTCTAGTCCCGGGCTCATAGTTTGGGAGGTTCAGGTTGTTGCTCTAGTCCCGGGCTCATAGTTTTTGAGGTGCACGTTATTCTCCTAGTCCCGGGCTCAGAATTTACGAGGTGCCGGTCACTTTCTATGTTCTAGCTCAGAATTTGTTAGGTGCAGGTCACTTTTTTTTATTTTCCGGGCTCAGAATTTCAGAGGTGCGGGTTGTTCTTGTCCCCAGCCTGAGAATTTGGAAGGAGCCGCCCGCTCTCAGGTTTAGAATTTGGAGGTGCGGGTCATAGTTGGATGGTGCTGGTGGGTCACGTTTGGATGGTGCTGGTCATCTTCAGGCTCGTTGCTGGCTCAGATCTCGCCTTGAAGTGGTTGTTGTGGTCGGTTTCCTGCGCTGTACACAATGATATGGTCTGGCATTGCTCTGTGTTCTGGGAAAGCTTTGTGCTGGACACACCCAGTGTCTCTGTCACCTCGCAGAGTGGATGTGTCACCCGTCTGATGTCCTGTTGGACGGAGGGTAGCAGTGGACACATATGGGGTCCCCACCCTACCCCTGTGTAAAAGTTGTCAGATGCACCTGGATCATCTCCATCTATATCAGTCAGTGACCCCCTTCCCTGCCCCCAATGTGTGGATGACTTTAAACAAAAAATACTAATTTAAATATATTCCTCAATAGCCACATAGGAAATAAATCCAATTTGTGAGCTTCAAAAGTCCTTACAAACCCAGATATTGTGCTGTAAAAGTAGCAGTGACCTCATCATTGGGCTTTACATGGTGGGGGTTGGAGAAGATCTGGTTTACAATCGGCATTCCAATTCATCCCAAAGGTGTCCAGTAGGGATGAGGTCAGGGCTCTGTGCAGGCCACTAGAGTTCCTCCACACCAAACTGGTCATACCATGTTTGTATGGGGGAACCAAAAAGGGTCTTCACCAAACTGTTACCACAAGGCTGGAAGAGCAAAATTGTCTCCAATGTCTTCGTATGATGGAGGATTACCAGGACCCTTCACCGGAGACACCTGAACTCCATCATTGGGAGGGGGGTCCCCCATACTTCTGGTCATATAGTGTGTAGACATCACCTCTGTGTATGATGAATGTAGTGGGATGGGGTGAGTGACGGCGGGGGGTGGGCTGGAGATGTGAGTGGAGGGGGATTTCCATCTCCAAGTGGGAGGTAATTGTTGGAGAATGATGCCGGTGGCTGTGTGAGAGGCTCTTAATTATATCAGAGAGGAGGGGGAGGGGTTACTCGGGGGGGGGGGGGGGGGTTGTTCTGCAAAAAGCTTTTTTCTACATTATGATTATTATTTCATATTGTGTGCCAAGCGCAAACCAGCTCCGCGCCCGCTGTGTACCGGGGGCCATCCTCACCCCCTTCTGTATACCCCCCCCTAATCCCTATCCCCCCTCATCCCACTCCACTACCCCCCCCCATCACCATCCACATACCCATCATTCCCATCCACATACCCCCCTATCTCTATCCATATCCCCCTCCTCATTATCCACATACCCCCCTATCTCTATCCACATACAACTCCAGTCCCCTCATCACCCTCCGCATACCCCCCTAATCCCTATACCCTTAATCCCACTCCACAAACCCTCCCTTCCCCATCCACATACACCCCCATATCCCTCATCCCCATCAACATTTCCCCCCTCCCCATACCCATACCCCTCCACATACCTCTCATCCCACTCCACAAACCCTCCCTTCTCTATCCACATCCCCATCCTCATTAGCCACATACACCCATATCCCCCTCCCCATACCCCTCATCCACATACACCCCCAATCCCCTCATCACCCTCCGCATACCCCCCTAATCCCCATACCCCCTCATCCACATACCCCCCTATCACCATCCACATACCCATCATTCCCATCCACATACCCCCCTATCACCATCCACATACCCATCATTCCCATCCACATACCCCCCTATCACCATCCACATACCCATCCACATACCCCCCTATCTCTATCCACATCCCCATCTGTATACACCCCCAATACCCCTCATCCACCTACACCCCCATCCTCATTATCCACATAGACCCATATCCCCCTCCCCATACCCCTCATCCACATACCTCCCCATACCCCCCTAATCCCTATACCCCTCATCGCACTCCACAAACCCTCCCTTCCCCATCTACATATCTCCATCCCCCTCCACATAAACCCCCATATCCCTCATCTCCATCCACATAACGCCCCAATCCCATCCACATACCCCTCATCCCCATCCACATAACCCCCCCCCCCATACCCATCCACATTCCCCTCATTCCCCCTCCACACTCTCCATCCGCATACACCCCCATACCCCTCATCCCCATCCACATACCCCTCATCCCCATCCCCATACCCCTCATCTCCCTCCACATTCTCCATCTGTATGCACCCCCACCATACCCCTCATCCCCATCCCCATACCCCTCATCTCCCTCCACATTCTCCATCTGTATGCACCCCCACCATACCCCTCATCCCCATCCACATACCCCCACCCCCATTTCCATCCACATCCCCTTTCACATACACCCTCAGCCACATCCCCATCCATATACCCCCCAATTCCCATCTACATTTTCCATCCGTATACACCCCCATACCCCTCATCCCCATTCACGTAACCCCACAAACCAATCCACCTACCTCTCATCCCCATCCACATAACCCTCATCCCCATCCACATAACCCTCATCCCCATCCACATAACGCCCCCATCTCCACCCCCCTCCGCATACACCCCCATACCCCTCATCCCCATCCACATCCACATTCTCCCCTCATCCCTATCCACATAAATATGTGAAAAGTGTGGGTGGGGGGACCATTTGTATGGCGCCTCCTTTACTCTGATACCCCTAACTAAAATCTAGTGGAACCAATTGCCTTCATAAGTCACCTAATTAGTAAATAGAGTCCACCTGTGTGTCATTTAATCTCAGTATAAATGCAGCTGTTCTGTGAAGCCTCCAGAGGTTTATTAGAGAACCTTAGTGAATAAACAGCATCATGAAGGCCAAGGAACACACCAGACAGGTCAGGGATAAAGTTGTGGAGAAGTATAAAGCAGGTTATAAAAAAAAATCTCCCAAGCTTTGATCATCTCACGGAGCTCTGTTCAATCCATCATCTGAAAATGGAAAGAGTGGCACAACCGCAAACCTACCAAGACATGGCCGTCCACCTAAACTGACCGGGCCGGGCAAGGAGAGCTTCCATGACATTTTCAGACAGTTCCAGACACTTTCAGAACATTAATCCTTCCAGGCACTTCCAGATATTTCCTGGACACGTTACAACATTTTCACACATTTCCAGACATATTCAGACACTTCTAGACTTTTCTAGGATTCTTCCAGAAAATTCTAGATAATTCTAGACACTTCTAAGATACTTCCTGGATATTCCCAAAAACTTCTAGGACATGTCAAGGCACTCCCAGATGCTTCCCGGAAACTTCCAGGACACATTTAGACAGTTCCAGGACACTTCCAGGCACTTTATGATGCTTATAGGATACCTCCAAATTCTCTTAGGACACTTCCAGGCATTTGGTCCTCCATTGGAGAGGACGGGGTCTGTATAGATTGGGGGAAGTGATTTTCAGGGTGGGGATGAGATTGTACAGATATGAGGTGAAACATTGTTGTGGTGATGCTGAAATGATGGCTTAGGCCAGGCTCTAACCACCTATTTTTTCTCTGTGCAGGCCTTTCTACACCGAATCCGGCAGAGTGCAGTGGACAAGACAGAGAATTGTTGCATCTCCGAGGAGAATGTCAAGGTAAGCTGAGGGTACCCACCTTTACCGGTCCTGAGAGTTCCCACCTTGACCTGTCCTGAGAGTTCCCACCTTGACCTGTCCTGAGAGTTCCCACCTTGACCTGTCCTGAGAGTTCCCACCTTGACCTGTCCTGAGAGTTCCCACCTTGACCTGTCCTGAGAGTTCCCACCTTGACCTGTCCTGAGAGTTCCCACCTTGACCTGTCCTGAGAGTTCCCACCTTGACCTGTCCTGAGAGTTCCCACCTTGACCTGTCCTGAGAGTTCCCACCTTGACCTGTCCTGAGAGTTCCCACCTTGACCTGTCCTGAGAGTTCCCACCTTGACCTGTCCTGAGAGTTCCCACCTTGACCTGACCTGTCCTGAGAGCTCCCACCTTGACCTGTCCTGTCCTGAGAGCTCCCACCTTGACCTGTCCTGTCCTGAGAGCTCCCACCTTGACCTGACCTGTCCTGAGAGCTCCCACCTTGACCTGACCTGTCCTGAGAGCTCCCACCTTGACCTGTCCTGTCCTGAGAGCTCCCACCTTGACCTGACCTGAGAGCTCCCACCTTGACCTGACCTGAGAGCTCCCACCTTGACCTGACCTGTCCTGAGAGCTCCCACCTTGACCTGACCTGTCCTGAGAGCTCCCACCTTGACCTGTCCTGTCCTGAGAGCTCCCACCTTGTCCTGTCCTGAGAGCTCCCACCTTGACCTGTCCTGAGAGCTCCCACCTTGACCTGTCCTGTCCTGAGAGCTCCCACCTTGACCTGTCCTGTCCTGAGAGCTCCCACCTTGACCTGTCCTGTCCTGAGAGCTCCCACCTTGACCTGACCTGTCCTGAGAGCTCCCACCTTGACCTGTCCTGTCCTGAGAGCTCCCACCTTGACCTGACCTGTCCTGAGAGCTCCCACCTTCACCCAGCCTAACAGTGACCTCTAATGAAATACCACCTCCCTGGCTGCCATTGGTGGCCTCTTCTGGACCTCTGGCTCTAACATAGCAGTCTCCCCCATATAATCTCAGAGATCACAGATCCTGGTTTATCCTCAGCCTGTCTCCAATGTGATAAATCCAAAATGTGGTCCCCAGGCTGCTGAAGGGCCACGTCCCCCTCCTGTCAGACTGAGCCGCAGAAGATGGTGGAGGAGACCGTCCAGGAGCCCCGATCAGCCATCCACCACCAGGGAATGTGTGAGAAAGGATAAGAGGACGAGGGGCCCCTGAGATTTCCCTGCCGCCTCCTGAAATAACAGAGGACACAATGGAGGTCCCAGAATCCTCCACTTCCTCCTGATAACGGGGCAGATTAGAGTGCACACCATCATTTCCCACACCAGGGGCCCCGGGCCCCACAGGAGGGAGACGTCACCATGTGATACCAGCAGATGGGGGACACCGCCACCCTGCAGTCTGTATATGGGGGGAGGGGGTCAGTGCTGGACACAGGGTAGGGTTTAATTCTCGGTATCTGTTCTGTATGTATGGACAGTACCACTTCTCTTGTCCTGTATGTCGGGTGTAATTCTCGGTATCTGTTCTTATTCTGTATGTATGAACTCTGCACAGTACTACTTCTCTTGTCCTGTATGTCGGGTGTAATTCTCGGTATCTGTTCTTATTCTGTATGTATGAACTCTGCACAGTACTACTTCTCTTGTCCTGTATGTCGGGTGTAATTCTCGGTATCTGTTCTTATTCTGTATGTATGAACTCTGCACAGTACTACTTTTCTTGTCCCGTATGTCGGGTGTAATTCTCGGTATCTGTTCTTATTCTGTATGTATGGACTCTGCACAGTACTACTTCTCTTGTCCTGTATGTCGGGTGTAATTCTCGGTATCTGTTCTTATTCTGTATGTATGGACTCTGCACAGTACCACTTCTCTTCCCTCTGTTCCTCATACATCTAATGTGTTCCCGGTGTTAGAGAGACTCCGAGAATGAAGCTCCACACTGAGAGTTGTCCAGAAATGGATGTATTCCAAAATGAGATAAAAACGTCATCCGGGAGCCAACGCGTTTCGGGGTCAGACAACACCTCCTTCATCAGGGCATCAAAATACAACAGAGCCTTGATGTAGCCCCGATGAAGGGTGTATAGTCTGACCCCGAAAGGTGTTGACTTTGTGATGACGTTTTCAGAAAAATTTGTAACTTTCACTATGGAGCTTCAATCTCAGTGCCAAACCCAGGAAACAGAAATGATCAGATCTTCAAGAGTACATCAGAGCCCTAATAAACCCTTATGTTGGCTTTATTGCCAAGCCAACATGTTTTGGGGATTATGGAATGTTCTCTTTATCAGGACTACTTGAATACAGAGGAGCCCAGATGAAGCCCTGGTGTTGGTTCTATCACAAAGCCGACACGTTTTGGAGATCAGGAAATGGCCTCTTTTTTCGTGGCTACAAGAATACAACAGACAAGCTCTGGTGTTGGTTTTAACACAACAACAACATGTTTTAGGGAACACCCCCTTTATCAGATCTAAAATACAACAGAGCCCCGATGTAACCCTGATGTTGGCTTTATAACAAAGCCAACATGTTTTTAGGATCAGAGAGCTACCCCTCTATTAGGGATAAAAGAATACAATAGAGCCCTGATGAAGCCATTGGGTTGTCTTTATCACAAAGCCAGCATGTTTTTGGGGGTCAAAGAACACCCCCGTTACCAGGGCTGCAAGCTTACAACAGAGGCCTGATGTAGCACTTTTGTTGGCTTTATAACATGCTAATACAGTTTTGGGGATCAGAGAACACCCCCCTTTATCAGTGCTACAAGAATACAACAGAGTCCTAAAGAAGCCTTGGTGTTGGCTTTCCCTTCATGTCTTGGTGATCACAAAACGCCCCCTTTTATCATGGCAACATCAGGGCTGTTGTATTCTTCTAGCCCGGCTGAAAGGGCATTGCCTGAGCCCCAAAACGTGTTGGCTTTATGACAAAGTATTTTATCTTGTGTTGGAATATCCGGACGGGTAACATTAGGTGTGACGCTTTGACCTCCTATTAACAAACCCAAGAATCGGTGGAAATTCTTTGGCATGTAGCAGCTGCTCACTCAGAATCCAGATACCCCGTCCAATCATCTTTATTCCTCTGTTATCATGAGAGCCAGGCTGAGGTTCCAGCACTAAACTTCAATGGGATGCCAGTATAAGGGAGAGTCTAAGATTGAGGCACTACACTGAAGATTCACATCCAGAGAAATATTTATTCCAACATGAGATAAAAGACTTTATCACTAAGCCAACACGTTTTGTGATCAGACAACTCTCCCTTTATCAGGGTTACAAGAATCCACTAGAGCCCTGATTAAGCCCTGCTGTTGGCGTTATTATCAAGCCAACATGTTTTGGGATCAGACAACTCTCCCTTTATCAGGGTTACAAGAATCCACTAGAGCCCTGATTAAGCCCTGGTGTTGGCGTTATTATCAAGCCAACATGTTTTGGGATCAGACAACTCTCCCTTTATCAGGGTTACAAGAATCCACTAGAGCCCTGATTAAGCCCTGGTGTTGGCGTTATTATCAAGCCAACATGTTTTGGGATCAGACAACTCTCCCTTTATCAGGGTTACAAGAATCCACTAGAGCCCTGATTAAGCCCTGGTGTTGGCTTTATCACCAAGCCAGCATGTTTTGGGATCAGACAACTCTCCCTTTATCAGGCTTACAAGAATCCAATGGATCCCCGGTGTTGGCTTTATTTTCAAGCCAATGCATTTTGGGATCAGACAACTCTCAGTTTTTCAGGGTTACAAGAACACAATAAAGCCCTGATGAAGCCCTGGTGTTGGCTTTATCACCAAGCCAACATACTTTGGGATCAGACAACACTCCCTTTATTAGGGTTACAAAAGTACAATAGAGCCTTGATGAAGCCCTGGTGTTGGTCTTATCGCCAATCCAACACGTTTTGGGAACCGACAGCACTCCCTTTATCGGGGTTACAGAGTCTTGAAGAAGCCCTGGTGTTGGCTTTATTTTAAAGCCAATGCTTTTTGGGATCAGACAACTCTCCCCTTATCAGGGTTACAAGAACACAATGAAGCCCCGGTGTTGGCTTTGTCACCAAGCCAACACATTTTGGGAACTGACGTCACTCCCTTTTATCAGGGTTACAAGAATACAGTAGAGCCCTGGTTTTGGCTTTATCACCAAGCCAACACGTTTTGGGATCAGACAACTCTCCCTTTTATCAGGCTTAAAAGAATACAAGAGAGCCCTGGTGAAGCCCACCAAGCCAGCACGTGTTGGGAATCGGGGAATAACCCTTCCTCAGGGCCACACCCAGATTCTTCTGTATTCTTGCAGCCCTGATGAAGGGGCACTGTCTGGCCCCACAACATGTAAGGCCTTATAAAAGAGCCCTCATGTAGCCCTAGTGTTGGCTTTATCACCAAGCAAACATGTTTTTGGATCAGACAACACACCCTTCGTCAGGGTTGCAAGAATACAATAGAGCCCTGATGAAGCCCTACTGTTGGCTTTATTTTGAAGACAAGACGCTTTGGAATCAGACCACACTCCCCCTTTTTCAGAGTTACAAGAATACAAAAGAGCCCTGATGAAGCTCAGGTGTTGGCTTTATCACCAAGATAACACATTTTGGAATCGGACAACACCCCTTTTATCAGGGTTTCAGAAATACAATAGTGCCCCGATGAAGCCCTGGTGTTAGCTTCCAAGCCAACAGGTTTTGAGATCAGACAACACTCCCTTTATCAGGATTACAAGAATACAATAGAGCCCTGATGTGGCCCTGGTGTTCCAAAATGTTATCGGACAACTTGTCCTTTATCAGGATTTCAGGAATACAAAATAAGTCTGAAGTTTTGAAGGTTTATCAAAAGCCAACATATTTCAGAGATCAGGCAACACGCCCTTTATCAGGGTTACAAGAATACAGTAGAGCCCTGATGAAGGTTTATCACAAAGCCAACACATTTCGGAGATCAGGCAACACTCCCTTTATCAGGGTTACAAGAATACAGTAGAGCCCCGATGATGCCCTGGTATTGGCTTTATCGCCAAGCTGTTTTGGAGATCAGACAAATCTCTCTTTATCAGGGTTACAAGAATACAATAGAGCCCTGAGGAAGGTTTATCACAAAGCCAACACGTTTCAGAGATCGGGAAATGCTCCCTTTATCAGGGTTACAAGAATACAGTAGAGCCCCGATGATGCCCTGGTATTGGCTTTATCGGCAAGCCGTTTTGGAGATCAGACAAATCTCTCTTTATCAGGGTTACAAGAATACAATAGAGCCCTGATGAAGGTTTATCACAATGCCAACACGTTTCGGAGATCGGAAAACACTCCCTTTATCAGGGTTACAAGAATACAGTAGAGCCCCGATGATGCCCTGGTATTGGCTTTATCGGCAAGCCGTTTTGGAGATCAGACAAATCTCTCTTTATCAGGTTTACGAAAATACAAAAGAGCCCTGATGAAGCTCATCTCATGTTGGGAATCAGGGAAATAACCCTTCCTAAGGGCTCCATCGGGACTCGGTTGTATTCTTATGGCCCTAATGAAGGGGCGTAGTCTGACCCCCGAAACATGCAAAGCCATTGATCTCATTTTGGAAAACGGCGATATCTGGATGGATAACTTTCGGTGTGGCACGCCAATCTCTCACTGACCAACCATGGAAACTCCTTGGAATGGGGGAAGCCGTCCACCCAGAATCCAGATCCCTTGTCCAATCATTGCTATTCCCCAGTAGGACGGTCCCGAGGTCCTAGCACTACCCTTCCATGTGACCCATGGTATATCGTCAGTCCCCGTTTAACTTCTGCACAGGCAGATGATTCTTCTGGAGGTTCTGGGTCGTTCTTCATAAAGACACAAATAAATCGCAGCGTGACCGGAGCCTTTCACACAGTATCATAAGGCTGCGATTATCATGCTGGCGCGGGGACGCTGCGATCAGCAGTTTATTAAACCTCCTGGAAACAATTAATTTCAGATCGGATCCTCGTGTCACCATTTCTGGGCTTCCTCCTAGATGTTTGGCTCCTATTGATGGGCCTGGTGTATGGCTTGCTGCGGCCCCACAATGCACCTGCTCCACATTGCTCCTCTCGGACAGACCCCTCAGTGTGTTGGCGTAGAATGCTTTTTGGGGGAAAGGCGTTTTGTTGACGGCGGAGCCATGCACCAAGGCGCCTTTGTTGTGTAGCAGCTGAGGCGATGCGGGGATTGTATCTCTGGAGAATGGGACTTTTCTCTGCCAGAGTCGGAGTATTAACCCCCTCAGCTGTGTCCGCACACTGAGGACTCATTCATGAAGCCGGGCCGGAGAGGAAATGCCGCCCTGCGTAAATCTTTTATTGGGAGCGTGGCCTGGAGCCACATGAAAAGCAGCAAAGTGTGTGAAATGTTCACCAGGCCTCTATCGTCCCGGCATGGTGGGGGAACAAGAGCTTTACCCAGGCCCTGCCCAACCGGGTGTGACCTAGAGAATCATGAGGGACATCAAGGGAACCTGTCAGGACATAACTGTGAAGGCCAACACTGATGACCACATCCCAAACATGTCACATCTGCTCTAGGCCAGGAATGAAGGCCACCACTGATGACCACATCTGTAAAATGACTTCCTGCTCTGCATACTTGCACTAGGCCAAGAAAGAAGGTCACCACTGATGACCACATCCCAAACATGACGTCACATCTGCATACCTGCTCTAGGCCAAGAAAGAAGGCCACCACTGATGACCACATCTGTAAAATGACTTCATGCTCTGCATACTTGCACTAGGCCAAGAAAGAAGGTCACCACTGATGACCACATCCCAAACATGACGTCACATCTGCATACCTGCTCTAGGCCAGAAATGAAGGCCACCACTGATGACCACATCTGTAAAATGACTTCTTTCTTGGCCTAGTGCAAGTATGCAGAGCACGACATAACTTTAACATGTGGTCCTCAATAGTAGCCTTCATACCCGACCTAGATCAATTATACAGAGCGTGACCTCAAATTTAGGATGCGGTAAACAGTGGTGGCCTTCATTCTTGGCCTAGTGCAAGTATGCAGAGCATGAAGGCCACCACTGATGACCACATCCCAAACATGACATCACATCTGCATACCTGCTCTAGGCCAGGAATGAAGGCCACCACTGATGACCACATCTTTAAAATGACTTCCTGCTCTGCATACTTGCACTAGGCCAAGAATGAAGGCCACCACTGTTTACCGCATCCTAAATTTGAGGTCACGCTCTGTATATTTGATCTAGGTCGGGTATGAAGGCTACTATTGAAGACCACATGTTAAAGTTATGTCGTGCTCTGCATACTTGCTGTAGGCCAAGTGCAAAGGCCACCAGTGACCACGTTCTTAACATCACATCATGCTCTGCACACTTACACAAGGCCAAGAATGAAGGTCACCACTGATGACCACATCTTAAAAAATGACTTCATGCTCTGCACTAAACCAAGAAACATGACGCCACTTTTCGGCATAGTTGCACTAGACCACATGTGGAGGGCACCACTGATGACCAGTCTTAATCCTTAACATGACATCGCGCTCTGCATACTTACTCTAGGTTGAGTATGAAGGCCACCACTGATGACCACATCTTAAAAATGATGTCATGCTCTCCATACATCATTGAAGGCCACCATTAATGATCCCAGAAAATAATGTCACACTTTGCATACTTACTCTAGGTAAAGTGTGAAGGCCACCACAGATGACCACACCCTAAAAATGACATCACGCTCTGTATACTTGATTGAGGTCAGGTATGAAGGCCACCACTAATGACCACATCCTAAAAATGATGTCACACTCTGCATAATTGCTCAAGGCTAGAAATGAGAGCTGCCACTTGCACTAGACCAAGCAACGTGACGTCACACTCTACATACTTGCACTAGACCAAGCAACGTGACGTCACACTCTACACACTTGCACTAGACCAAGTATGAAACCCCCACTGATGACCACATCCTAAAAATGATGTCATGCTCTCTATCTCTTGTAGGCCAGAAGTGAAGGCCAGCACTAATTATCCTAAAAATATTGTCACACTTTTCTTACTTGCTCTAGCATGTCTCTAGTCTCCAACCAAACCTGTAGCATGTCCCCAGTCTCCAACATAACCTGCAGCATGTTGCCAGTCTCCAACCTAATCTGTAGCATCTCCCCAGTCTTCAACCCTACCCTGCAGCATCTCACCAGTCTCCGACCAAACCTGTAGCATGTCCCCGGTCTCCAACCTAATCTGTAGCATGTCCCCAGTCTCCAACCTAACCTGTAGCATGTCCCCAGTCTCCAACCTAATCTGTAGCATGTCCCCAGTCTCCAACCTAATCTGTAGCATGTCCCCAGTCTCCAACCTAACCTGTAGCATGTCCCCAGTCTCCAACCTAATCTGTAGCATGTCCCCAGTCTCCAACCTAACCTGTAGCATGTCCCCAGTCTCCAACCTAATCTGTAGCATGTCCCCAGTCTCCAACCTAATCTGTAGCATGTCCCCAGTCTCCAACCTAATCTGTAGCATGTCCCCAGTCTCCAACCTAACCTGTAGCATGTCCCCAGTCTCCAACCTAACCTGTAGCATGTCCCCAGTCTCCAACCTAACCTGTAGCATGTCCCCAGTCTCCAACCTAATCTGTAGCATGTCCCCAGTCTCCAACCTAATCTGTAGCATGTCCCCAGTCTCCTACCTAATCTGTAGCATGTCCCCGGTCTCCAACCTAATCTGTAGCATGTCCCCAGTCTCCAACCTAACCTGTAGCATGTCCCCAGTCTCCAACCTAATCTGTAGCATGTCCCCAGTCTCCAACCTAATCTGTAGCATGTCCCCAGTCTCCAACCTAATCTGTAGCATGTCCCCAGTCTCCAACCCTACCCTGCAGCATCTCCCCAGTCTCCAACCTAACCTGTAGCATGTCCCCAGTCTCCTGCCTAACCTGTAGCATGTCCCCAGTCTCCTGCCTAACCTGTAGCATGTCCCCAGTCTCCTGCCTAACCTGTAGCATGTCCCCAGTCTCCTGCCTAACCTGTAGCATGTCCCCAGTCTCCTACCTAACCTGTAGCATGTCCCCAGTCTCCTACCTAACCTGTAGCATGTCCCCAGTCTCCTACCTAACCTGTAGCATGTCCCCAGTCTCCTACCTAACCTGTAGCATGTCCCCAGTCTCCTACCTAACCTGTAGCATGTCCCCAGTCTCCTACCTAACCTCTAGCATGTCCCCAGTCTCCTACCTAACCTGTAGCATGTCCCCAGTCTCCAACCTAACCTGTAGCATGTCCCCAGTCTCCAACCTAACCTGTAGCATGTCCCCAGTCTCCAACCTAACCTGTAGCATGTCCCCAGTCTCCAACCTAACCTGTAGCATGTCCCCAGTCTCCAACCTAACCTGTAGCATGTCCCCAGTCTCCAACCTAACCTGTAGCATGTCCCCAGTCTCCAACCTAACCTGTAGCATGTCCCCAGTCTCCAACCAAACATGTAGCTTTTACAAAGTGTCTTACTCTGGGCATTATTTCCTTTAGTGTGTCTTTAGTCTTCTCCAGCATTTCATGTACTGAACATTATGTGGGGCCCTCTGGTGATGTCAGGGGCCACAGTTGAGGCCTCCCCCCTAATATCCCATAGGCTCCCCCCTCCCCCTGCTGAGTGAGATAAGCCCCGGTAGACCCGGCAGGTAGTTTCCAGGAAATCTGACGTTGTCTTGTTTTTCTCCCCCCAGATTTTGTTCTCCAACATTGAGGACATCCTGCAGGTGCACCGGGCGTTCCTGGAGTCACTGGAGGGCGCTCTCCAGCCGGAGCCGCAGTCCCACCACCAGCTGGGACTCATCTTCCTGAAGTTTGTGAGTGGCTTTTCTTTGCTTATCTCAGCTGTGCAGCTTCCTGTGTGGTGGCCGAGCCGTCCGCTTATCTCCGGCCCTCGCCGGCCCCTATCGGCCCCTATCGGCCCCTCACACATTTTACACAACGTGCTGGGAAAGCAATCCCACCGCTGACAAATCTCTGCGCTTTCCAAACCGCCAAAGTCCGATAATGATGAGAGAAGCTTTCATGCAAATAATCCCTGGTGATCCTGCCATGAAGGTCCTTGGTCAGGCACTTCCTGTTACAGGGTGACAACGCTCTGTCCCTCTCCCCCGATTGTGCTCTTGCGTTGTCACCCCGTCACACAGACTTCCAATGGAGATTACAAGTGGCCATTTCCACACATAATTAGAAAATGCCATTAAAGGTGCTTGTTTGGGCACTTCCTGTTATAGGGTGACGACGCTCTGTCCCTGTCCCCCCGATTGTGCTCCTGGGTTGTCACCCTGCCACATGGGCTCAGAATAGAGAATGACTCAACACACATCATGTAGGCATGGGGCTGATGATGTCCCCATCAGAAAATTAAATGAATAGTCCTTGTTCAGGGACTTCCTGTTAAAGGGTGACAACGCACTGTCCCTTTCTGACAATTGCGTTGTCACCCTGTCCCACGGCTTCCAATGAGAACTGCAAGTGTTTCAACACATAAGGTAGGCATGGGGCTACTGTTGTCACCATCGGGGGATTTGTCCTGGGAGGATTTGCACTAGGAGGGGGGATTTGGGGGGTTTGTGCTATGGTAGAGGGGGAGGGGAATTTGGGAGGGGGAGGATTTGCGTTAGTGGAATGGGGGGAGGGGTGGTATTTGTGCTGGGAGGGAGATGAGTGCTTGAAGTGGAAGCTTGAGGGATTTGAAGGGTAGAGGATTTGTGGTGGTGGGGGGGGGGGGGTTATTTTTTATATTAGGGGAAGTAAATTTGTGCCGGGAGGGGGGATTTCAGCAGGAGGTAGATTCTCCAATCATGCATACTAGTGCTCAATTGTTTTTTTTGGGGGGTGTGGGGGGGGGGGGGGGGTGGCATGTTCACCCTGGGATCTAGGTAACCTTGTCCCGGCGCTGCACAGGGATTGGTACGTTGTTGTACACATCGGCACTGTACACATCAGGACGTTTTGTACAGCCCCCTGCTGGCTCCACCCACCAGTCGTGATCTGCCTGCATTGCATAGAGAAGCACAGAGACCCGGTGATGATGTCACTGGACCTAAAAAAAAGGAATGTAATAAAAAGAGTTTAATTTATTATCATTTCCATATTAATGAGGGGGAGGAGACCAGGAAATGCAAAATGTAAGTCGATTGTGAGAGCCGCATGCCCCCCCCCCCCAAATCCATCCATTCCCACCATTCCCAAAATCATTGTCTCAATTTTTTTTTCATTGTTGCATCTCAGAGCTGCAGATCTCCTGCGGCCTCTTTGCAGACACTTCTCTTTACATGCAATGCAGTGGGCGGGTCCTCTAGGTTGTGGTCCCCATTGGAAGCCATGTGACGGGTGACAACGCAGGAGCAGAATGAGGTGACAGGACAGAGAGTTGTCACCCTGTCACAGGAAGCACACCCAGACTTGTACTGCCCTACTGTATATGTCGGCGCTGTGTGAGTGCAGGGGCCCCGATGGAAGAGTCCTCTTCATGTGTCCTGTGTTTGTTTTCTTCCCCCAGAAGGAGAGATTCTGCGTGTATGAGGGGTATTGCAGCAACCATGAGAAGGCGCTGAGATTACTGATGGAGCTCAACAAAGTCCCCAACGTCCGAGCCTTCCTATTGGTGAGTTCACTTTGACTCCTCCTCCCTTCTTCTTCCTTCAGCAGGCTTCTCACAGTGCACCGGGGTGGGCCTGCTTCCTCCTGTTCTATGATCCTGAGATGTATAACCTGACAGGGATCCGAGGGGGTGAAGCGAGGACCGGGGAACATACTGGCGGCATTTTCATGGGTCCTTTGAAATGATGATGATATTGTTATTGGTCATTATTATTGTTATTATTAGGATTATTATTTTAGTTTATTTCAATGTTTGTCATTTTTTTTTTATATATATATATATTGACATTACATCATTTTATTAGTATTATTATTAGTGTCTTTTATTATTATTTGTATTAATATTATCAGTATTAGTATTATTTTTAGTATTCTAGGTCGGTTTATTATTGATATTATTATTAGTCAGTTTGTTATTATTAGTAGTATTATTATTAATAACAGTAATAGTAGTATCAGTTGGTTTATTAATATTGTTTTATCCAGTTTTTTTATTAGTAGTAATAAAAAGTAGCATGTACACAAGTATCACAGGCTCCTCCCATGTACATAAGTATCACAGGCTCCTCCCATGTACATAAGTATCACAGGCTCCTCCCATGTACATAAGTATCACAGGCTCCTCCCATGTACATAAGTATCACAGGCTCCTCCCATGTACACAAGTATCACAGGCTCCTCCCATGTACACAAGTATCACAGGCTCCTCCCACGCACTTAAGTATCACAGGCTCCTCCCACGTACATAAGTATCACAGGCTCCTCCCACGTACATAAGTATCACAGGCTCCTCCCATGTACATAAGTATCACAGGCTCCTCCCATGTACATAAGTATCACAGGCTCCTCCCATGTACATAAGTATCACAGGCTCCTCCCATGTACACAAGTATCACAGGCTCCTCCCATGTACACAAGTATCACAGGCTCCTCCCACGCACTTAAGTATCACAGGCTCCTCCCATGTACATAAGTATCACAGGCTCCTCCCATGTACATAAGTATCACAGGCTCCTCCCATGTACATAAGTATCACAGGCTCCTCCCATGTACATAAGTATCACAGGCTCCTCCCATGTACATAAGTATCACAGGCTCCTCCCATGTACATAAGTATCACAGGCTCCTCCCATGTACATAAGTATCACAGGCTCCTCCCATGTACACAAGTATCACAGGCTCCTCCCATGTACACAAGTATCACAGGCTCCTCCCACGCACTTAAGTATCACAGGCTCCTCCCACGTACATAAGTATCACAGGCTCCTCCCACGCACTTAAGTATCACAGGCTCCTCCCACGTACATAAGTATCACAGGCTCCTCCCACGTACATAAGTATCACAGGCTCCTCCCACGTACATAAGTATCACAGGCTCCTCCCATGTACATAAGTATCACAGGCTCCTCCCACGTACATAAGTATCACAGGCTCCTCCCACGTACATAAGTATCACAGGCTCCTCCCACGTACATAAGTATCACAGGCTCCTCCCACGTGCCTAAGTATCACAGGCTCCTCCCACGTGCCTAAGTATCACAGGCTCCTCCCACGTGCCTAAGTATCACAGGCTCCTCCCACGTGCCTAAGTATCACAGGCTCCTCCCATGTACATAAGTATCACAGGCTCCTCCCATGTACACAAGTATCACAGGCTCCTCCCACGCACTTAAGTATCACAGGCTCCTCCCACGTACATAAGTATCACAGGCTCCTCCCACGTACATAAGTATCACAGGCTCCTCCCACGTACATAAGTATCACAGGCTCCTCCCATGTACATAAGTATCACAGGCTCCTCCCATGTACATAAGTATCACAGGCTCCTCCCACGTACATAAGTATCACAGGCTCCTCCCACGTGCCTAAGTATCACAGGCTCCTCCCACGTGCCTAAGTATCACAGGCTCCTCCCATGTACATAAGTATCACAGGCTGGTCACCCCTCTTCTTCCACCATATCTTAACTGAGCCCCCAGTGTTTCTGTTCCCTTCCCCCGATCTGTGCCTCCATACAGTCCTGTCTCCGAGGTCTACAGACAATTCCTTGGTCTTCATGGCTTGTTTTGTGCTCTGACATGCACTGTTACCTGTGGGACCTTCTATAGACAGGTGTGTGCCTTTCCAAATCATGTCCAATCACCGGACTTTACCACAGGTGACCTCCAATCAAGTTGTAGAAACATCTCAAGGATGATCAATGGAACAAGGAGGAGCCTGAACTGAGTGTTGGGTGTCATGACAAAGGCTGTGATACTTGTGTACGTGGGAGGAGCCTGTGATACTTGTGTACGTGGGAGGAGCCTGTGATACTTGTGTACGTGGGAGGAGCCTGTGATACTTCTGTACGTGGGAGGAGCCTGTGATACTTGTGTATGTGGGAGGAGCCTGTGATACTTCTGAAAAAGGGAGGAGCCTGTGATACTTCTGTACGTGGGAGGAGTCTGTGATACTTGTGTACGTGGGAGGAGTCTGTGATACTTGTGTACGTGGGAGGAGCCTGTGATACTTGTGTACGTGGGAGGAGCCTGTGATACTTCTGTACGCGGGAGGAGCCTGTGATACTTCTGTACGCGGGAGGAGCCTGTGATACTTCTGTACGCGGGAGGAGCCTGTGATACTTCTGTACGCGGGAGGAGCCTGTGATACTTCTGTGTACGCGGGAGGAGCCTGTGATACTTCTGTACGTGGGAGGAGCCTGTGATACTTCTGTACGTGGGAGGAGCCTGTGATACTTCTGTACGCGGGAGGAGCCTGTGATACTTCTGTACGCGGGAGGAGCCTGTGATACTTGTGTACGTGGGAGGAGCCTGTGATACTTGTGTACGTGGGAGGAGCCTGTGATACTTGTGTACGTGGGAGGAGCCTGTGATACTTGTGTACGTGGGAGGAGCCTGTGATACTTCTGTGTACGTGGGAGGAGCCTGTGATACTTCTGTACGTGGGAGGAGCCTGTGATACTTCTGAAAAAAGGGAGGAGCCTGTGATACTTGTGTACGTGGGAGGAGCCTGTGATACTTGTGTACATGGGAGGAGCCTGTGATACTTGTGTACATGGGAGGAGCCTGTGATACTTGTGTACATGGGAGGAGCCTGTGATACTTGTGTACGTGGGAGAAGTCTGTGATACTTCTGTACGTGGGAGGAGCCTGTGATACTTCTGTACGTGGGAGGAGCCTGTGATACTTGTGTACGTGGGAGGAGCCTGTGATACTTCTGTGTACGTGGGAGGAGCCTGTGATACTTCTGTGTACGTGGGAGGAGCCTGTGATACTTGTGTACGTGGGAGGAGCCTGTGATACTTGTGTACGTGGGAGGAGCCTGTGATACTTCTGTGTACGTGGGAGGAGCCTGTGATACTTCTGTGTACGTGGGAGGAGCCTGTGATACTTCTGTACATGGGATTTTCTTTGTTTTTTAATTTTAAAAGAT
Organism: Lithobates pipiens; assembly: GCF_037356315.1. Lineage (NCBI taxonomy): Eukaryota > Metazoa > Chordata > Amphibia > Anura > Ranidae > Lithobates > Lithobates pipiens. The sequence continues at coordinate 225,641,753 of NW_027507789.1, forward strand.
TTCAAACAATCTTCTCTCACGTTGTCATTATGGGGGATTGTTTGTAGAATTTTGAAGATAATGAATTGAATCCATTTTTTGAATAAGGCTTTCAAATAAAATGTGGAAAAAGTGAAGTGCTGTGAATACTTTCTGGATGTGTTGTATCTAGGGCTCCTCCCCCTTTCATAGCGACAGTGAGAGGTGTATTCTGATTGATCAGTTTGTCTCTGTGTAATCCCACCCACTGCGCTTTTTCTCATTACCTTGACTTGTTATTTCAGAGCTGCATGTTGCTGGGAGGACGGAAGACGGACATCCCATTGGAGGGTTATCTGCTCACCCCCATCCAGAGGATCTGCAAGTACCCGCTACTGCTAAAGGTATTCGGTCTCGTCTGTGTCCCCCGTGTCTCCAGAAATGCTGAGTGTGGTCACCCCTCTTCTTCTTCCACCATGTCATAGCTGAGCCTCCAGTGTGGTCACCCCTCTTCTTCCACCATATCTTAGCTGAGCCCCCAGTGTGGTCACCTCTCTTCTTCCATCATGTCATAGCTGAGCCCCCAGTGTGGTCACCCCTCTCCATCCATCATGTCATAGCTGAGCCCCCAGTGTGGTCACCCCTCTTCTTCCACCATATCATAGCTGAGCCCCCAGTGTGGTCACCCCTCTTCTTCCATCATGTCATAGCTGAGCCTCCAGTGTGGTCACCCCTCTTCTTCCATCATTTCATAGCTTAGCCTCCAATGTGGTCACCCCTCTTCTTCCATCCTGTCATAGCTGAGCCTCCAGTGTGGTCACCCCTCTTCTTCCATCCTGTCATAGCTGAGCCCCCAGTGTGGTCACCCCTCTTCTTCCATCATGTCATAGCTGAGCCCCCAGTGTGGTCACCCCTCTTCTTCCATCATGTCATAGCTGAGCCTCCAGTGTGGTCACCCCTCTTCTTCCATCATGTCATAGCTGAGCCTCCAGTGTGGTCACCCCTCTTCTTCCATCATGTCATAGCTGAGCCTCCAGTGTGGTCACCCCTCTTCTTCCATCATGTCATAGCTGAGCCTCCAATGTGGTCACCCCTCTCCATCCATCATGTCATAGCTGAAGCCCCCAGTGTGGTCACCCCTCTTCTTCCATCATGTCATAGCTGAGCCTCCAGTGTGGTCACCCCTCTTCTTCCATCATTTCATAGCTGAGCCTCCAATGTGGTCACCCCTCTTCTTCCATCATGTCATAGATGAGCCCCCAGTGTGGTCACCCCTCTTCTTCCATCATGTCATAGCTGAGCCTCCAGTGTGGTCACCCCTCTTCTTCTCCATGTCATAGCTGAGCCCCCAGTGTGGTCACCCCTCTTCTTCTCCATATCATAGCTGAGTCCCCAGTGTGGTCACATCTCTTCTTCAATCATGTCATAGCTGAGCCCCCAGTGTGGTCACCCCTCTTCTTCCATCATGTCATAGCTGAGCCTCCAATGTGGTCACCCCTCTTCTTCCATCATGTCATAGCTGAGCCCCCAGTGTGATCACCCCTCTTCTTCAATCATGTCATAGCTGAGTTACCAGTGTGGTCACCCCTCTTCTTCCACCATATCATAGCTGAGTCCCCAGTGTGGTCACTTCTCTTCTTCTCCATGTCATAGCTGAGCCCCCAGTGTGGTCACTTCTCTTCTTCTCCATGTCATAGCTGAGCCCCCAGTGTGGTCACTTCTCTTCTTCTCCATATCATAGCTGAGCCCCCAGTGTGGTCACATCTCTTCTTCAATCATGTCATAGCTGAGTTACCAGTGTGGTCACCCCTCTTCTTCCATCATGTCATAGATCAGCCCCCAGTGTGGTCACCCCTGTTCTTCCACCATATCATAGCTGAGCCCTCGGTGTGGTCACCCCTGTTCTTCCACCATATCTTAGCTGAGCCCTCGGTGTGGTCACCCCTGTTCTTCCACCATATCATAGCTGAGTCCCCAGTGTAGTCACCCCTTTTCTCCCACAGTGCTGGTACAAAGTCCTTTAGCGCTGAAGGCTAAAAAGCTAAAGTGTGTCCCCTATGACCTGCGGTCTACCCCAGCAGCATAGGTTGCAGGTCCTGCCCTCCCCCCTCCTGTTGAACGCCCAAGGTGGCCACCTCACCTGCCTCCCCTGGTCCTCTACAAGGAAGAGTTCCCCTATACTTCTCCTGTACCCTCCTTTATCGGCTCCGGGGCCCCAGCAGGCTCCTTGTGTGGTGAATTCCAGGGATATTAGTCTTTTTATAAATAAACCTCCGGAAGCCAGCTTGGCCATTTATGTATAAATTCCACTTTCCTCTAATTCCTGTTGTGCAGAAAGTCATCAGACGCACATCTGCTCCCGACCCGTCATTGAGGCCAATTTATCGGTACATGTGAGCAGCTTCCGAGTTCCGACCACTGGGCCCTCGGCCAGAAACCGAGGCAGAAAGTGCACCTTTATTTAAAACTCGCAACACCCTACAGAGCGACCAATCACAGTGGGCAGAGGGCCCCTACAGGACAGAACGACCAATCACAGTGTGCAGAGTGCCCCTAGAGAGCAGAACGACCAATCACAGTGTGCAGAGGGCCCCTAGAGTGCAGAACGACCAATCACAGTGTACAGAGGGCCCCCAGAGAGCAGAACGACCAATCACAGTGTACAGAGGGCCCCTAGAGAGCAGAACGGCCAATCACAGTGTACAGAGGGCCCCTAGAGAGCAGAACGACCAATCACAGTGTGCAGAGGGCCCCTAGAGTGCAGAACGACCAATCACAGTGTACAGAGGGCCCCCAGAGAGCAGAACGACCAATCACAGTGTACAGAGGGCCCCTAGAGAGCAGAACGACCAATCACAGTGTACAGAGGGCCCCTAGAGAGCAGAACGACCAATCACAGTGTGCGGAGGGCCACACATGGCTCCTCTTTCTCTATGGTCCTCTCACGTGTCTTAGCGGTGTCGGGGGAGCTGTGATGCCGCTCTATGCCGGGGTGATGTTGTGTGCTCAGTAAATATTACTCAGCCGAGCTCCATAGTCAATGACTTCATTCATTCGGATATTTACGAGTCTTCTAGAAAATGTTTTGGCAGCACAGAAAATTGAATGACATTCAGCACCACGAATGTAAATGTTACACACAACATAAAATAAATCTCTTCCATGGAGGGGGATGGGACACGTCATTCAAAGGGATTGTTTAAAGTTGATTTAAACCCGAACCGGATGACAGTTAGTGTGCTCTGTGCATCTGTGCTCTGTGCATCATAAACCATTGTCTAACCGGGGGAGCTGAAGGTTAGAATGCAGAGCAGAAGAGTGTGATATGGAGCAGGCGGATTGGGTTTAAATCATCATTTTTAAAGAGCAACTGTCATCTCTGACCCGCTGTTGGCTCCTCCTCTGACCCTGCTGTTGGCTCCTCCTCTGACCCCGCTGTTGGCTCCTCCTCTGACCCCACTGTTGGCTCCTCCTCTGACCCCGCTGTTGGCTCCTCCTCTGACCCCGCTGTTGGCTCCTCCTCTGACCCCGCTGTTGGCTCCTCCTCTGACCCCGCTGTTGGCTCCTCCTCTGACCCCGCTGTTGGCTTCTCCTCTGAACCCGTTGTTGGCTTCTCCTCTGAACCCGTTGTTGGCTCCTCCTCTGAACCCGTTGTTGGCTCCTCCTCTGAACCCGTTGTTGGCTCCTCCTTGGACCCCGCTGTTGGCTCCTCCTCTGACCCCGCTGTTGGCTCCTCCTCTGACCCTGCTGTTGGCTCCTCCTCTGACCCTGCTGTTGGCTCCTCCTCTGACCCTGCTGTTGGCTCCTCCTCTGACCCCGCTGTTGGCTTCTCCTCGGACCCCGCTGTTGGCTTCTCCTCGGACCCCGCTGTTGGCTTCTCCTCTGACCCCGCTGTTGGCTCCTCCTCTGACCCCGCTGTTGGCTCCTCCTCTGACCCTGCTGTTGGCTCCTCCTCTGACCCTGCTGTTGGCTCCTCCTCTGACCCTGCTGTTGGCTCCTCCTCTGACCCTGCTGTTGGCTCCTCCTCTGACCCTGCTGTTGGCTCCTCCTCTGACCCTGCTGTTGGCTCCTCCTCTGACCCTGCTGTTGGCTCCTCCTCTGACCCTGCTGTTGGCTCCTCCTCTGACCCTGCTGTTGGCTCCTCCTCTGACCCCGCTGTTGGCTCCTCCTCTGACCCCGCTGTTGGCTCCTCCTCTGACCCCGCTGTTGGCTCCTCCTCTGACCCCGCTGTTGGCTCCTCCTCTGACCCCGCTGTTGGCTCCTCCTCTGACCCCGCTGTTGGCTCCTCCTCTGACCCCGCTGTTGGCTCCTCCTCTGACCCCGCTGTTGGCTCCTCCTCTGAACCCGTTGTTGGCTTCTCCTCTGAACCCGTTGTTGGCTCCTCCTTGGACCCCGCTGTTGGCTCCTCTTCTGACCCTGCTGTTGGCTCCTCCTCTGACCCTGCTGTTGGCTCCTCCTCTGACCCTGCTGTTGGCTCCTCCTCTGACCCTGCTGTTGGCTCCTCCTCTGACCCTGCTGTTGGCTCCTCCTCTGACCCTGCTGTTGGCTCCTCCTCTGACCCCGCTGTTGGCTCCTCCTCTGACCCCGCTGTTGGCTCCTCCTCTGACCCCGCTGTTGGCTCCTCCTCTGACCCCGCTGTTGGCTCCTCCTCTGACCCCGCTGTTGGCTCCTCCTCTGACCCCGCTGTTGGCTCCTCCTCTGACCCCGCTGTTGGCTCCTCCTCTGACCCCGCTGTTGGCTCCTCCTCTGACCCCGCTGTTGGCTCCTCCTCTGACCCAGCTGTTGGCTCCTCCTCTGACCCAGCTGTTGGCTCCTCCTCTGACCCAGCTGTTGGCTCCTCCTCTGACCCAGCTGTTGGCTCCTCCTCTGACCCAGCTGTTGGCTCCTCCTCTGACCCAGCTGTTGGCTCCTCCTCTGACCCCGCTGTTGGCTCCTCCTCTGACCCCGCTGTTGGCTCCTCTTCTGACCCAGCTGTTGGCTCCTCCTCTGACCCCGCTGTTGGCTTATTTTTTGAGCTGCTGTTGGCTCCTCCTCTGACCCCGCTGTTGGCTCCTCCTCTGACCCCGCTGTTGGCTCCTCCTCTGACCCCGCTGTTGGCTTCTTCTTTGAGCTGCTGTTGGCTCCTCCTCGGACCCCGCTGTTGGCTCCTCCTCTGACCCCGCTGTTGGCGGCTTCTTTGAGCTGCTGTTGGCTCCTCCTCGGACCCCGCTGTTGGCTCCTCCTCTGACCCCGCTGTTGGCTCCTCCTCTGACCCCGCTGTTGCTGCTGTTGGCTCCTCCTCGGACCCCGCTGTTGGCTCCTCCTCTGACCCTGCTGTTGGCTCCTCCTCTGACCCTGCTGTTGGCTCCTCCTCTGACCCTGCTGTTGGCTCCTCCTCTGACCCCGCTGTTGCTGCTGTTGGCTCCTCCTCGGACCCCGCTGTTGGCTCCTCCTCTGACCCCGCTGTTGGCTCCTCCTCCGACCCCGCTGTTGGCTCCTCCTCCGACCCCGCTGTTGGCTCCTCCTCTGACCCCGCTGTTGGCTCCTCCTCTGACCCCGCTGTTGCTGCTGTTGGCTCCTCCTCGGACCCCGCTGTTGGCTCCTCCTCGGACCCCGCTGTTGGCTCCTCCTCTGACCCCGCTGTTGGCTCCTCCTCTGACCCCGCTGTTGCTGCTGTTGGCTCCTCCTCGGACCCCGCTGTTGGCTCCTCCTCTGACCCCGCTGTTGGCTCCTCCTCTGACCCCGCTGTTGGCGGCTTCTTTGAGCTGCTGTTGGCTCCTCCTCTGACCCCGCTGTTGGCTCCTCCTCTGACCCCGCTGTTGGCTCCTCCTCTGACCCCGCTGTTGGCTCCTCCTCTGACCCCGCTGTTGGCTCCTCCTCTGACCCCGCTGTTGGCTTCTTCTTTGAGCTGCTGTTGGCTCCTCCTCTGACCCCGCTGTTGGCTCCTCCTCTGACCCCGCTGTTGGCTCCTCCTCTGACCCCGCTGTTGGCTTCTTCTTTGAGCTGCTGTTGGCTCCTCCTCGGACCCCGCTGTTGGCTCCTCCTCTGACCCCGCTGTTGGCTCCTCCTCAGACCCCGCTGTTGGCTCCTCCTCAGACCCCGCTGTTGGCTCCTCCTCAGACCCCGCTGTTGGCTCCTCCTCAGACCCCGCTGTTGGCTCCTCCTCAGACCCCGCTGTTGGCTCCTCCTCTGACCCCGCTGTTGGCTCCTCCTCTGACCCCGCTGTTGCTGCTGTTGGCTCCTCCTCGGACCCCGCTGTTGGCTCCTCCTCGGACCCCGCTGTTGGCTCCTCCTCGGACCCCGCTGTTGGCTCCTCCTCGGACCCCGCTGTTGGCTCCTCCTCGGACCCCGCTGTTGGCTCCTCCTCTGACCCCGCTGTTGGCTCCTCCTCTGACCCCGCTGTTGGCTCCTCCTCTGACCCCGCTGTTGGCTCCTCCTCTGACCCCGCTGTTGGCTCCTCCTCTGACCCTGCTGTTGGCTCCTCCTCTGACCCTGCTGTTGGCTTCTTCTTTGAGCTGCTGTTGGCTCCTCCTCTGACCCCGCTGTTGGCTCCTCCTCTGACCCCGCTGTTGGCTTCTCCTCGGACCCCGCTGTTGGCTTCTCCTCGGACCCCGCTGTTGGCTCCTCCTCTGACCCTGCTGTTGGCTCCTCCTCTGACCCTGCTGTTGGCTCCTCCTCTGACCCTGCTGTTGGCTCCTCCTCTGACCCTGCTGTTGGCTCCTCCTCTGACCCTGCTGTTGGCTCCTCCTCTGACCCTGCTGTTGGCTCCTCCTCTGACCCTGCTGTTGGCTCCTCCTCTGACCCTGCTGTTGGCTCCTCCTCTGACCCTGCTGTTGGCTTCTTCTTTGAGCTGCTGTTGGCTCCTCCTCTGACCCCGCTGTTGGCTCCTCCTCTGACCCCGCTGTTGGCTTCTTCTTTGAGCTGCTGTTGGCTCCTCCTCGGACCCCGCTGTTGGCTCCTCCTCTGACCCCGCTGTTGGCGGCTTCTTTGAGCTGCTGTTGGCTCCTCCTCGGACCCCGCTGTTGGCTCCTCCTCTGACCCCGCTGTTGGCTCCTCCTCTGACCCCGCTGTTGCTGCTGTTGGCTCCTCCTCGGACCCCGCTGTTGGCTCCTCCTCAGACCCCGCTGTTGGCTCCTCCTCTGACCCCGCTGTTGGCTCCTCCTCTGACCCCGCTGTTGGCTCCTCCTCTGACCCTGCTGTTGGCTCCTCCTCTGACCCCGCTGTTGGCTCCTCCTCTGACCCCGCTGTTGGCTTCTTCTTTGAGCTGCTGTTGGCTCCTCCTCGGACCCCGTTGTTGGCTCCTCCTCGGACCCCGTTGTTGGCTCCTCCTCGGACCCCGTTGTTGGCTCCTCCTCGGACCCCGTTGTTGGCTCCTCCTCGGACCCCGTTGTTGGCTCCTCCTCGGACCCCGTTGTTGGCTCCTCCTCCGACCCCCGCTGAGCCTGACCCTGCTGTTGGCTCCTCCTCTGACCCCGCTGTTGGCTCCTCCTCTGACCCCGCTGTTGGCTCCTCCTCTGACCCCGCTGTTGGCTCCTCCTCTGACCTCCTCTGACCCCGCTGTTGGCTCCTCCTCTGTAGAAGGGGGGGCTTGGCGGGGAGCATAGCAGGGGAGGGTAGCGTGGAGCATAGCAGGGGAAGGTAGCGTGGCGCATAGCAGGGGAGGGTAGCGTGGCGCATAGCAGGGGAGGGTAGCAGGAGAGCATAGCAATTCAGGGTAGCGTGGAGCGGGGGAGCATAGCAGGGGAAGGTAGCGTGTAACGGGGGAGGTTAGCGTTGAGCAGGGTAGGGTAGCATGGAGCGGGGGAGCATAGCAGGGGAGAGTAGCGTGGAGCAGGGGAAGGTAGCAGGGGAGCGTAGCGTGGAGCAGGAGAGCATAGCAATTCAGGGTAGCATGGAGCAGGGGAGCATAGCAGGGAAGGGTAGCGTGGAGTGGGGTAGGGTAGCGTGGAGCAGGGTAGGGTAGCATGGAGTGGGGGAGCATAGCAGGGGAGGGTAGCAGGGGAGAGTAGCATGGAGTGGGGGAGGGTAGCATTGAGCAGGGTAGGGTAGCGTGGAGCGGGGGAGCATAGCGTGGAGTGGGGTAGGGGAGCGTGGAGCAGGGGAGGGTAGGAGGGGAGTGTAGCGTGGAGTAGGGGAGGGTAGCAGGGGAGAGTAGCGTGGAGCGGGGGAGGGTAGCATTGAGCAGGGTAGGGTAGCGTGGAGCGGGGGAGCATAGCGTGGAGTGGGGTAGGGGAGCGTGGAGCAGGGGAGGGTAGGAGGGGAGTGTAGCGTGGAGTAGGGGAGGGTAGCAGGGGAGAGTAGCGTGGAGCGGGGGAGGGTAGCATTGAGCAGGGTAGGGTAGCGTGGAGCGGGGGAGCATAGCGTGGAGTGGGGTAGGGGAGCGTGGAGCAGGGGAGGGTAGGAGGGGAGTGTAGCGTGGAGCAGGGGAGTGAAGTGGGGGGAGGGTAGCGTGGAGCAGGGGAGGGTAACATAGAACAGGGGAGCTTAGCGTGGAGCAGGGGGGGGGGGGTTGCGTGGAGCGGGGGAGAGTAGAATAAAATGTGGCAGTAGGGATGAATTGAGTACAATGCTCCACGTTTGAGATATCTGTACTGCAGACAGTTGCTCACATATTGATTATTGGTAATGGATTGGTTGGTGATGGTCGGGGTTCGGAGTCATAAGACGTATCACTGAGCGCTCCCACCCTCGTTCTACAAGGCCGGGTCTCCATCATCCCCGGAGACAGTGCAGTGTGGTGTGGTGAGGAGATATGACGATGGTCTCGGAGGCGGCACATTGTCGTCCAGCCTCTGGAGATAAATGGTCCTTATAGACCGCATGCTTCAACCTGATTGTACAATCTCCTTTTAGATTTATCAACAACCATCTCATAGAGATGCCTGATGAGGGGTGCAGGGAAGGCATTGTGTTGGTCCTCTTGAATGATTGGCTTGTACTGAGCGACCAGCTTTAGATTGTCAGCTCTTCAGATCGCGGTTAGGTGGAGATCTTTGGCCTCCTGTGAAGGAACGTCTATCTGTTTGTAGCCGGCCTCTCTTCTTATAAATCTTATCCCGGTTGGCACAGTGAGTGGCAGTTGTTGGCGTAGGATCTGACATGGCGGCCCCAATCTATGGAGGTGTTGGGGAGAGGAGTCTCGCATTCCTCTCCGCTCTCTCTGGGGGTCTGGGCGCAGCGATGGGATCCGCTCGCATTTTACTGAAGGCAAAGCCTTTGATGGTCTTCCAGCCTCAATTTTTCTGGATGCTGCATTTGGTCTCCTCCCAGCCTCCCAGCATGGACTGAGGAATTCTCAGCAAATCTCTGATACTGCCTGGCAGGACATGCTGAGAGTTGTAGTTCCCGTGACACTAAGTCTGCCTGTTGTCTTTATTTGATTTGGAGGCCACTGCTTTGTAGTCTCCTAGAGACCATCTAGATAATAGCCCTGAATGGCCTGGGATTATAGATCATTGGTGGGGTGATGGGCGGCACGGTCTACCCTTGTCTTGGCAGCATGGTGGTCAGCGCCATCCCTGCCACGTATAGCTGTTTTTTTTTTACAAATGTGTTGCCCCTCCAGTGTCTGGTCAATGTGGCTCCCCCTACAGGACACCCAGCAATAAGAGGCTCAGCCCTCGCCTGACTGTCCGCCATAAAGTCTGAGGCACGTCCCATACCCGGCACAGGAAATGCTTGGTTCCGATTTAGTTCCACTTTGTAAAATCCAGTTATATGGGGTCATGTGCCTCCCTCCCTCCCACACATTGTGTTAACATTTTTCAAATATTTTTTATTTTATGGTGGAATATCTGTGTTTGGGGGAATTGGTGAAAGGCGGAGAGGCGTATTTTTCCCAAATTGGCGGTAACATGATGTATGGTGGGATTGGTTTCTGTTTTCATTATGTAGTAACATAATTTGGGGAATTGTGTGGTTGTGTAGTATTTTAAAATGGGAATGTTGTGTAGTAGTGTATGATTGTGGAGTTGTAAAGTATTATTGGGTTTAGTAGAATTGTGTAGTTGTGTAATATTGTATGTTTGGGGAATTGTATAGTATTGTGTAGTTGTGTAGTATTGTATGTTTGGGGAATTGTATAGTATTGTGTAGTTGTGTAGTATTGTATGTTTGGGGAATTGTATAGTATTGTGTGGTTGTGTAGTATTGTATGTTTGGGGAATTGTATAGTATTGTGTAGTTGTGTAGTATTGTATGTTTGGGGAATTGTATAGTATTGTGTGGTTGTGTAGTATTGTATGTTTGGGAAATTGTATAGTGTTGTGTACTATTACATGTGAAAGGTTAAAGTGAGTTTCATATTAGTGAGAGTTTCTATGCAAAATGATAATTTTAAGCAGTAACATGTTTGGGGGATTGTATAGCATTGTATGCTTGTGTAGTATTGAATGTTTGTGGAATTATATGGTTTTGTTTGCCTGTGTAGCTTTGTATGTTTGTGGGGTTGCATAGTATTGTGTGCTTGTGTATTATTGTATGTTTGGGGAGTTGTATAGTATTGTGTGGTTGTGTAGTATTGTATGCTTGGGGAATTATATAGTTTTTGTGTGGTTGTGTAACTTTTTATGTTTGTGGGGTTGTGTAGTATTGTATAGTATTGTGTGCTTGTGTAGTATTCTATGTTTCGGGAGTTGTATAGTGTTGTGTGGTTGTGTATTATTGTGTGTTTGGGGAATTGTATAGTATTGTTTGCTTGTGTATTATTACACGTGAAGGGTTAAAGTGAGTTTCATATTAGCGGGAGTTTCCAGGCAAAATTATAATTTTAAGCTGTAACAAAACTATTGAGCTTTCATGTTTGGGGGATTGTATAGTATTGTGTGCTTGTGTAGTATTGAATGTTTGTGGAATTATATGGTTTTGTGTGGTTGTATAGTATTGTATGTTTGTGGGGTTGTATAGTATTGTGTGGTTGTGTAGTATTGCATGTTTGGGGAGTTGTATAGTATTGTGTAGTTGTGTAGTATTGCATGTTTGGGGAGTTGTGTAGTATTGCATGTTTGGGGAGTTGGATAGTATTGTGTGGTTGTGTAGTATTGCATGTTTGGGGAGTTGTATAGTATTGTGTGCTTGTGTAGTATTGCATGTTTGGAGAGTTGTATAGTATTGTGTGGTTGTGTAGTATTGCATGTTTGGGGAGTTGTGTAGTATTGCATGTTTGGGGAGTTGTATAGTATTGTGTGGTTGTGTAGTATTGCATGTTTGGGGAGTTGTATAGTATTGTGTAGTTGTGTAGTATTGCATGTTTGGGGAGTTGTGTAGTATTGCATGTTTGGGGAGTTGTATAGTATTGTGTGGTTGTGTAGTATTGCATGTTTGGGGAGTTGTATAGTATTGTGTAGTTGTGTAGTATTGCATGTTTGGGGAGTTGTATAGTATTGTGTAGTTGTGTAGTATTGCATGTTTGGGGAGTTGTGTAGTATTGCATGTTTGGGGAGTTGGATAGTATTGTGTGCTTGTGTAGTATTGCATGTTTGGGGAGTTGTGTAGTATTGTGTAGTTGTGTAGTATTGCATGTTTGGGGAGTTGTGTAGTATTGCATGTTTGGGGAGTTGTATAGTATTGTGTGCTTGTGTAGTATTGTATGTTTGGGGAGTTGTATAGTATTGTAGTATTGTGTGACGGGTATGGTGTTTGTTGTGTGACTATGGGCAGACGTGTGACTTGTCTATCATAGTGATCAGGGATCTGGGGGGACAGTGCAGTGAATTGTGACTCGGTACAGCACAGAGCACACCACAGTCCTCACACTTCTCCTCGGATGACCGCGGTGATTGCACGCTGTCCATACATCGCAATATCTGAGCCGTGGTATACAGAAGCTTGGATTATGGAGGAACCCCGACTCATCCTCCACATGATCACCCTCATAATCTGGGGGTCTCGGTGATGACACTGGCAGGCTGGAGACAATGACGGGTCCTCTTTGGGTTGGGTGTGGCTTGGCATTCACAGATCACAGATCCCCCTCCCCCCCATTCACCCCACACACTGAAATACATTATCTGTAAATCTGAACCCGAGACAATTCCACTAACATCTCATCCCTCTCCTGAAGGCTCTGTGAATGCTTTATATTATACGGATAAACTCTGACCCTGAGGGGGTGTGATGGATCCATACATTATATCCTGCAGACATCATTATACATTGTATATATTATACCGTTCCCGTGGTTGTAGATACATTGTATATATTATACCCTTCCCGTGGTTGTAGTTCCCGTGGTTGTAGATACATTGTATATATTATACAGTTCCCGTGGTTGTAGATACATTGTATATATTATACCCTTCCCGTGGTTGTAGTTCCCGTGGTTGTAGATACATTGTATATATTATACCGTTCCCGTGGTTGTAGTTCCCGTTGTTGTAGATACATTGTATATATTATACTATTCACGTGGTTGTAGATACATTGTATATATTATACCGTTCCCGTGGTTGTAGTTCCCGTGGTTGTAGATACATTGTATATATTATACCGTTCCCGTGGTTGTAGTTCCCGTGGTTGTAGATACATTGTATATATTATACCATTCCCGTGGTTGTAGTTCCCGTGGTTGTAGATACAATGTATATATTATACCATTCCCGTGGTTGTAGTTCCCGTGGTTGTAGATACATTGTATATATTATACCGTTCCCGTGGTTGTAGTTCCCGTGGTTGTAGATACATTGTATATATTATACAGTTCCCGTGGTTGTAGATGCATTGTATATATTATACTATTCCCGTGGTTGTAGATACATTGTATATATTATACCGTTCCTGTGGTTGTAGATACATTGTATATATTATACCGTTCCTGTGGTTGTAGTTCCCGTGGTTGTAGATACATTGTATATATTATACAGTTCCCGTGGTTGTAGATACATTGTATATATTATACGGTTCCCGTGGTTGTAGATACATTGTATATATTATACTATTCCCGTGGTTGTAGATACATTGTATATATTATACCGTTCCTGTGGTTGTAGATACATTGTATATATTATACCGTTCCCGTGGTTGTAGATACATTGTATATATTATACAGTTCCCGTGGTTGTAGATACATTGTATATATTATACGGTTCCCGTGGTTGTAGATACATTGTATATATTATACCGTTCCCGTGGTTGTAGTTCCCGTGGTTGTAGATATATTGTATATATTATACCGTTCCCGTGGTTGTAGATACATTGTATATATTATACCGTTCCTGTGGTTGTAGATACATTGTATATATTATACCGTTCCCGTGGTTGTAGTTCCCGTGGTTGTAGATACATTGTATATATTATACAGTTCCCGTGGTTGTAGATACATTGTATATATTATACGGTTCCCGTGGTTGTAGATACATTGTATATATTATACCGTTCCCGTGGTTGTAGTTCCCGTGGTTGTAGATACATTGTATATATTATACTATTCCCGTGGTTTTAGATACATTGTATATATTATACTATTCCCGTGGTTGTAGATACTGTAAGGGATCTTCCCGGGGTAGGGTGTGTTTGGACACAGTTCACAGCAGACTTGGAATTTATAAAGCAGATCTTGGCGTTTATTCGTGGTACAAACAGTCCAGCAAACAAAATATACAGCAACACCGTGCTTTCTAAGTACAACAAAAATAAAAGTCCTAGCCCGGCTGGGCGCTTACTAACAGGTTCTGCTCACCTATCTGACACTTACAAACACAGCGTCTTTCGCCTGGATATCGCAGGGTGAGTTTTAGCTCCAGCAGTGGCTGTGCTTGCAGCTTCCTTCAACACACAGATTGTTCATTCCCTGGCTGAGAGCAACCACCTGCAGACCCTGCAGAGCCTTTAGCTTCCCAGGCTAATTAGGATCAAAGCTCACCTGATCCAAAACCCAGAACTGGATCGGGGGATGTGGAATGACAGGTCCCTCTACCAAACCTACCTGCCATTCCATATAAACCCAGGCCCGGCAAAATTAAATAACAACTCAGCAGCATATCGCTGCTGAGAAACTGATCCATCCTGGATTTACCATCTCACACTGTGTAGCAACCTAGGTGAGATGTACACCCCCTCGATCACTTCTCCAGTGACATGTCTACAATACATTGTATATATTATACTATTCCCGTGGTTGTAGATACATTGTATATATTATACGGTTCCCGTGGTTGTAGATACAATGTATATATTATACCGTTCCCGTGGTTGTAGTTCCCGTGGTTGTAGATACATTGTATATATTATACGGTTCCCATGGTTGTAGATACATTGTATATATTATACGGTTCCCGTGGTTGTAGATACATTGTATATATTATACTATTCCCGTGGTTGCAGATACATTGTATATATTATACGGTTCCCGTGGTTGTAGATACATTGTATATATTATACTATTCCCGTGGTTGTAGATACATTGTACCGTATATACTCGAGTATAGGCCGACCCGAATATAAGCCGAGGCCCCCAATTTACCCCCAAAAAAACTGGCAAACTTATTGACTCGTGTATAAGCCGAGGGTGAGACATGCCTGTCCATCCCTGTGTGTGTGTCCGTCCATCCCTGTGTGTCCGTCCATCCCTGTGTGTCCGTCCATCCCTGTGTGTCCGTCCATCCCTGTGTGTCCGTCCATCCCTGTGTGTCCGTCCATCCCTGTGTGTCCGTCCATCCCTGTGTGTCCGTCCATCCATCCCTGTGTGTGTGTGTGTCCATCCATCCATCCATCCCTGTGTGTGTGTGTCTCCATCCATCCATCCATCCATCCCTGTGTGTGTGTGTCTCCATCCATCCATCCATCCATCCATCCCTGTGTGTGTGTGTCTCCATCCATCCATCCATCCATCCCTGTGTGTGTCTCCAACCGTGTGTGTGTGTGTGTGTGTGTGTGTGTGTGTGTGTGTGTGTGTGTGTGTGTCCAGCCTACCTTTGTCCCGAGCCTCCGTCCCGTGCCTTGCCTCCTTGCCTCCGTCCCGTGCCGTGCCTTGCCTCCTTGCATCCGTCCCGTGTCGTGCCTTGCCTCCTTGCATCCGTCCCGTGTCGTGCCTTGCCTTGCCCCCGTCCCGTCCCGTCCCGTGCCGTGCCGTCCCGTGCCCTCTTCGTCGGCGGCCATTGTAAAGTTCAAAAGCTGCGCCGCCGCCTTCGCCTGTGATAGGCGGAACACTGAATTTCCCAGCAGCCTGTGTTCCGCCTATCACAGACGTCGTATCATCCTCGTCCGTAGTACGAGGATGATACGACGTCCGTGATAGGCGGAACACAGGCTGCTGGGAAATTCAGTGTTCCGCCTATCACAGGCGAAGGCGGAGCCGGAGGCGCGGCTTTTGAATCAGAATGGCCGCTGTCTGTCTGCTCGACACGCTGATCGAGCGGGCAGACAGCGATGACTCGAGTATAAGCCGAGGGGGGCACTTTCAGCCTCAAAAAAGAGGCTGAAAATCTCGGCTTATACTCGAGTATATACGGTATATATTATACGGTTCCCGTGGTTGTAGATACGTATTATACCGTTCCCGTGGTTGTAGATACATTGTATATATTATACCGTTCCCGTGGTTGTAGATACATTGTATATATTATACAGTTCCCGTGGTTGTAGATACATTGTGTATATTATACCGTTCCCGTGGTTGTAGATACATTGTGTATATTATACCGTTCCCGTGGTTGTAGATACATTGTATATATTATACAGTTCCCGTGGTTGTAGATACATTGTATATATTATACCGTTCCCGTGGTTGTAGATACATTGTATATATTATACCGTTCCCGTGGTTGTAGTTCCCGTGGTTGTAGATACATTGTATATATTATACCGTTCCCGTGGTTGTAGTTCCCGTGGTTGTAGATACATTGTATATATTATACTGTTCCCGTGGTTGTAGTTCCCGTGGTTGTAGATACATTGTATAAGCAGATTTCCATTTACAGTGAACCCGTCACATAAATTTACCATTCAGACTAAATAATACTAAAACCTCCATAGATCCAGACATCAATCCTAATAAAATCCTATACAGTTCTTCACCCCACTTATCTTCAGGAATCTCAGATTTGGATGGCCTGACCCTGGTGGAGCCCCCTACTGGGGTGGTGCCAAGCCCCTCCTGACCTTTCTCTTCGTGGCAGTGTTGGGTGACATAAGTTGGACAGATGTGGTTGTAGTATGAGGATGATGGTGGAGGCGCAACGCTGTAGATCAATGTAGGTGGCATCTGGGTTTGGCCTGGTCACCCCCACCCCCCCCCCCCACCCCCGATCCACCTCATCCAATATAGAGGATCTTCGAGGAAGCATCTCCTAATCACGTGGCTTGTTTCTTCCCCATAGGAGCTGGCAAAGAGGACATCCACCAAACACCCGGACCACCAAGCTGTGCAGAGCGCCCTGCAGGCCATGAAGACCGTCTGTACCAACATCAATGAAACCAAAAGACAGATGGAGAAGCTGGAGGCCCTGGAGCAACTACAGTCCCACATCGAGGGCTGGGAGGTGGGTGCGAGCCCCAATTCCCCCCCCCCCATCCTGATCACCCCCTATAGAAAACAACCTTCTCCAATATATGTATGCAGAGTAGTGATGTCCTTCATTGCACGCATTGGTAATATTTCACCTCCTGCTGTTTTTGTGCGTTTGCCCCACTGACACAGAAACGATCGTCTATAGTTTTATTGGTCGGTTTATTATACCAGTGAGAGACGGAATAACAACAAAAATATCCAAAAAAAACGCATTTCAAAAACGTTACAAATTGATTTGCATTTTCATGAGTGAAATAAGTATGTGAACCCTTCACAGAACCTGACTCGTTGGCGATCACAGAGGTCAGAGGTTTCTTGGAGTTGGCCTCCAGGTTCGCACACATCTCAGGAGGGATTTTGTCCTCTTTGCAGATCCTCTCCAAGTCATGAAGGTTTCCAGGCTGATGTTTGGTGACTCCAACCTTCAGCTCCCGCCACATATTTTCTATGGGATTAAGGTCAGGCCACTCCAGGACCTTAATGTGCTTCTTCTTGGGCCACCCCTTTGTTGCCTTGGTCATGTGTTGTGGGTCGTTGTCATGCTGGAAGACCCATCCATGACCCATTTCTAATGCCCTGGCTGAGGGAAGGAGGTTCTCACCCAAGATTTGATGGTACATGGCCCCGTCCATCGTTCCTTTGATGCGGTGAAGTTGTCCTGTCCCCCTTAGCAGAAAAACACCCCCAAAGCCTAATGTTTCCACCTCCATGTATGATGGTGGGGGATGGTGTTCTTGGGGTCATAGGTCCTCCATGTATGACGGTGGGGGGTGGTGTTCTTGGGGTCATAGGTCCTCCATGTATGACGGCGGGGGATGGTGTTCTTGGGGTCATATGTCCTCCATGTATGACGGTGGGGGATGGAGTTCTTGGGGTCATAGGTCCTCCATGTATGACGGCGGGGGATGGTGTTCTTGGGGTCATAGGTCCTCCATGTATGACGGTGGGGGATGGTGTTCTTGGGGTCATAGGTCCTCCATGTGTGACGGTGGGGGATGGTGTTCTTGGGGTCATAGGTCCTCCATGTATGACGGTGGGGGATGGAGTTCTTGGGGTCATAGGTCCTCCATGTATGACGGCGGGGGATGGTGTTCTTGGGGTCATAGGTCCTCCATGTATGACGGTGGGGGATGGTGTTCTTGGGGTCATAGGTCCTCCATGTATGACGGTGGGGGATGGTGTTCTTGGGGTCATAGGTCCTCCATGTATGACGGTGGGGGATGGTGTTCTTGGGGTCATAGGTCCTCCATGTATGACGGTGGGGGATGGTGTTCTTGGGGTCATAGGTCCTCCATGTATGACGGCGGGGGATGGTGTTCTTGGGGTCATAGGTCCTCCATGTATGACGGCGGGGGATGGTGTTCTTGGGGTCATAGGTCCTCCATGTATGACGGTGGGGGATGGTGTTCTTGGGGTCATAGGTCCTCCATGTATGACGGTGGGGGATGGTGTTCTTGGGGTCATAGGTCCTCCATGTATGACGGCGGGGGATGGTGTTCTTGGGGTCATAGGCAGCATTCCTCTTCCTCTGTAAAACAGAAAGTTGACTTGATGCCAAATAACTTGATTTCGGTCTCCTCCGACCACAACACTTTCCCCGGTTCTCCTCGGAATCATTCGTTGTTCATTAGTGATCTTCAGACGGACCTGTACATGTGATTTCCTGAGCGGGGGGACCTGTACATGTGATTTCCTGAGCGGGGGGGACCTGTACATGTGATTTCCTGAGCGGGGGGACCTGTACATGTGATTTCCTGAGCGGGGGGATCTGTACATGTGATTTCCTGAGCGGGGGGACCTGTACATGTGATTTCCTGAGCGGGGGGACCTGTACATGTGATTTCCTGAGCGGGGGGACCTGTACATGTGATTTCCTGAGCGGGGGGGACCTGTACATGTGATTTCCTGAGCGGGGGGGACCTGTACATGTGATTTCCTGAGCGGGGGGACCTTGCGGGGGCTGCAGGATTTCAGTCCCTCACGGTGTAGTGTGTTACCGATTGTTCTCTTGGTGACTATGGTCCCAGCTGAGATCATGGAGAAGATTCTCCCGTGTAGTTCTGGGCGGATTCCTCGCCGTTCTCCTGATCATTGAACCTCCACGAGGTGAGATCTTCCATGGAGCCCCAGACCGAGGAGATCCATCGTTATTTTGTGTCTCTTCCATTTGTGAATAATAATCCCACCAACTGTTGTCACCTCTCACCAAGCTGCTTGGCGATGGTCTTGTAGCCCATTCCAGCCTTGTGTAGGTCTCCAATCTTCTCCCCGACATCCTTGGACAGATCTTTGGTCTTGGCCGTGGTGGAGAGATTGGAATCTGATTGATTGTTTCTGTGGAGAGGTGTCTTTTATACGGGTAACAAGCTGAGATTAGGAGCACTCCCCTTTAAGAGAATACTCCTAATCTCAGCTCGTTACCTGTATAGAAGACACCTGGGAGAAAGAAATCTTTCTGATTGATAGGAGAATAAAATACTTATTTCACTCGTTAAAATGCAAATCAATTTCTAACTTTTTTTCAAATGCGTTTTCTGGATATTTTTGTTGTTGTTCCGTCTCTCGCTGTTATAATAAACAGACCAATAAAATTATAGACCGATCGTTTCTTTGTCAGTGGGGCGAACGTACAAAATCGGCAGCCAATCAAATGCTTTTTTCCCTGACCGTGTATACTAGAAATGCGCACTGCCGAAAAATTTGTTCGTTTTTTTTGTTTTATTCATTTGTTTTTTTTTTCTCGTTTTTCGGGTCGTTCATTATGATCGCAATTCGTAAATTCGAGAATCGGAAAATGAGAAAGAAAATCAAAAAATTTGAAGGAATAACAAACTAATAATAACGAACTATTCAATTATAGGAGTTGGACCTTTAAAATTTGTCTGTTGGAGAACGTAACGAATACGTATTTATTCCAAAGTTGCGAATTATCCAAAATACTGAATGCCGCATCTAAACAAATGGAATGAATTAATAATAAAAACCTTTTTATTGTTATTTATTATACATTTTCGAGTTTTTGGGTTTTCGAGTTTTTGGGTTTTCGAGTTTTTGGGTTTTCGAGTTTTTGGGTTTTCGAGTTTTTGGGTTTTCGAGTTTTTGGGTTTTCGAGTTTTTGGGTTTTCGAGTTTTTGGGTTTTCGAGTTTTTGGGTTTTCGAGTTTTCGGGTTTTTGAGTTTTCGGGTTTTTCGTTTTTTTGTGATTTTTTCAGTTTTTTGGGGGGATTTTTCAGTTTTTGGATTTTTCAGTTTTTGGATTTTTCAGCCTTTGGCTTTTTCATTTTTTTTTGGATTTTTCATTTTTTTGGGATTTTTCATTTTTTTGGGATTTTTCATTTTTTTTGGATTTTTCAGTTTTTGGATTTTTCAGCCTTTGGATTTTTCATTTTTTTTTGGATTTTTCATTTTTTTTTGGATTTTTCATTTTTTTTGGAGTTTTCATTTTTTTTTGATTTTTCATTTTTTTTGGGATTTTTCATTTTTTTTGGATTTTTCAGTTTTTGGATTTTTCAGCCTTTGGATTTTTCAGTTTTTGGATTTTTCAGTTTTCGTATCTTTTGGATTTTTCAGCATTTGGATTTTCGAGTTTTTGAATTTACGAATTTTCGAATATTCAAACTGTTTCTGAATCGACTAATTTGTTAAAATTTGTTAAAAAACGAATTCGGAATGAAATAGATTGCACATGTTTAGTGTGTGTGTGTGTATATGTATATATATATATATATATATATATATATATATATATATTTTGTGTGTATATATATATATATATATATATATATATATATATATATATTTTGTGTATATATATATAATATATATATTTTTTTATTATTATTATTAAAAGAAATAATTGAAGGCTGTTCCAGTAAATGATTTTTGTTGTTCTGTGTGACTGTTTCCTGCTGTTATATAATGGGGGGTCAGGGTGGTCACATACCTCCGGGCAGTGCTGTGTGGGGTCTTCTAGTATTACAGGGTCTCGGCGGCGGCGGCATGTGTTAAACACGTGTGAAGCTGATGGATTGCGCGGATGTAGCAGGTGATGTTTGCAGCACATGACCGGCGGTGCGATTTAGCAGTAAACACGTCTACACAATGTGACCGGCGATACGACTGGTGGAGGTGTCGGAAGTGACGGGTCTATTTTGGTTGCTGGTTCTGTTCTTGGCGCTTGTTATACCGTACTTTTTTTTTTTTTTCTTTTTATAAATATAGAATTTTAGTGAATCCAGCCACAAAGCCGTCTGATACAGAATAATAACAAGTCAATGTTGATTAAATAAAATAAAAAAATAAGAAATAAGAAAGAAAATCAATTGTCCCACGCAGCTCGGCCCCAACGAGTCACCAGTATAACTAAAATACAAAATACTAAAATATAACATAATAAAATGCAACATAATAAAATGCAACATACTAAAATGCAACATACTAAAATGCAACATACTAAAATGCAACATACTAAAATGCAACATACTAAAATGCAACATACTAAAATGCAACATACTAAAATGCAACATACTAAAATGCAACATAGTAAAATGCAACATAGTAAAATGCAACATAGTAAAATGCAACATAGTAAAATGCAACATAGTAAAATGCAACATAGTAAAATGCAACATAGTAAAATGCAACATAGTAAAATGCAACATAGTAAAATGCAACATAGTAAAATGCAACATAGTAAAATGCAACATAGTAAAATGCAACATAGTAAAATGCAACATACTAAAATGCAACATACTAAAATGCAACATACTAAAATGCAACATAGTAAAATGCAACATAGTAAAATGCAACATAGTAAAATGCAACATAGTAAAATGCAACATAATAAAATGCAACATAATAAAATGCAACATAATAAAATGCAACATAATAAAATGCAACATAATAAAATAGAAAATAATAAAATAGAAAATAATAAAATAGAAAATAATAAAATAGAAAATAATAAAATAGAAAATAATAAAATAGAAAATAATAAAATAATAAAATAGAAAATACAAAATAATAAAATACTAAAATACAAAATTCTAAATACAAAATACTAAAATAGAAAATAATAAAATACTAAAATACAAAATACAAAATACAAAATGCAAAATACAAAATAATAAAATACTAAAATGCAAAATAATAAAATACTAAAATACAAAATAATAAAATTACAAAATACTAAAATGCAAAATAATAAAATACAAGTATATCAGCCTAATAAATGTTCAATTGGGGGAAAAATTGTCGTATAAATTTTCTATAAAAAGCAAATCTGATGTGAAGTGAATTCTATGAAATGTATTCACGTCACTTTAGCGCACTTTTATATTGGTTTATATTTCGAGTGTTGGGCTGTATATACAGAATATTATTTATTATGTTCTGCTGAAGTATAAAATGGTGTTTTCGGGTTGGCTGAAGGGACATTTGTATTCCATTGACTATTATGGGTGTGACCCTCCTACACCCCCATATTGAATTGTATGGAGAGCGGAGTGCCCCCCCTCCCCCCTTATAAAGCACATGCTGGCTCCATAGAGATCCAGTATAATAATAATAAGACTGGTGCCGGGTATTGGATACCACAAATATCGTTCTACTTATGAGGTCGATCGCTGGGATTTTTTTTATTGCTGCAAATCCTGGAAAGTTCTTGCTGCCAGTTCTGAGATGTGGAAAAGTAAAAGGGGGGGAGGGGAGGAACCGTCATGGACGTGATCTCAGGAATATTCCAGAACTCCTCCAGTATATGGGAAGAGCTCAGGCTGGAAGAGTTCAGATTATTGATCGAAAATAATCTGCATCGTTTAGTTAGTAATGGGCTCAATATTGAGTTGGCTCCGCCCCTTTGCAGGTATAACAGCTCCACCTCTTCTGGGAAGGCCGTCCACAAGGTTTAGGAGATGTGTCTATGGGAATGTTTGACCATTCTTCCAGAAGCGCATTTGTGAGGTCAGGCACTGATGTAGGATGAGAAGGTCTGACTCTGCTCTAATTCATCCCAAAGGTGTTCTATCAGGTTGAAGTCAGGACTCTGTGCAGGCCAGTCAAGTTCCTCCACCCCAAACTCGCTCATCCATGTCTTTATGGACCTTGCATTGTGCACTGGTGTGCAGTCATGTTGGAACAGGAAGGGGCCGTCCCCAAACTCTTCCCACAAAGTTGGGAGCATGAAATTGTCCAAAATTTCTTGGCATGCTGACGCCTTAAGAGTTCCCTTCACTGGAACTAAGGGGCCAAGCCCAACCCCTGAAAAACAACCCCCCCCCCCCCACACCATAATCCCCCCCCCCCCCTCCACCAAATGATTTGGACCAATGCACAAAGCAAGGATTATGGTGTGGGGGGGGTTGTTTTTCAGGGGTTGGGTTTGGCCCCTTAGTTCCAGTGAAGGGAACTCTTAAGGCGTCAGCATACCAAGACATTTTGGACAATTTCATGCTCCCATCTTTGTGGGAACAGTTTGGGGACGGCCTCTTCCTGTTCCAACATGACTGCACACCAGTGTACAAAGCAAGGTCCATAAAGACATGGATGAGCGAGTTTGGGGTGGAGGAACTTGACTGGCCTGCACAGAGTCCTGAACTCAACCTGATAGAACACCTTTTGGATGAATTAGAGAGGAGACTGCGAGTCA
Source organism: Lithobates pipiens (assembly GCF_037356315.1). Lineage (NCBI taxonomy): Eukaryota > Metazoa > Chordata > Amphibia > Anura > Ranidae > Lithobates > Lithobates pipiens. Next base: position 225,664,839 of record NW_027507789.1, read on the forward strand.
GGCCTTCTCATCCAACATCAGTGCCTGACCTCACAAATACCTCTGTAAGAATGGTCAAACCTTCCCATAGACCCTCCTAAACCTTGTGGACGGCCTTCCCAGATAAGGGGAAGCTGTTATAGCTGCAAAGAGCGGAGCCAACCCAATACTGAACCCTCCAGACTAAGACTGGGAGGACATTAAATTTCATGTGTGTGTAAAAGCAGGTGTCCCAATACTTTTGGTAATCTAGTGTATTTGGTTTCCTCCTCTCTGGACTCTGCACAAGGTTTAAGTCATCACCTTTATTGGCTTCAGTTGAATTAAAGTTGAATTTATTGATATAAATGAAGATGTGTGGGATCCGATCTTCATGTAGAAAGCCAATGCAAAGTATGGTTTACACTCGGGGGGGATTTCTGCATTATTGAATGTCTCGTCCAATGAGAAGGGAGATAGTGAGGGGGCGGAGCGCTCAGAGAATGACCAATCTGATCTTATCACCCCCCAGGGCTCCAACCTTACAGACATCTGTACCCAGCTCCTCCTGCAGGGGACGCTGCTGAAGATCTCGGCGGGGAACATCCAGGAGCGCATGTTCTTCCTCTTCGACAATCTCCTGGTCTACTGCAAGCGGAAATCCAGGTACAGTCCGAGTGTGACCCCAACTTACCCCCAACTTACCCCCAACTTACCCCCAACTTATCCCCAACTTACCCACTACGACAGGGGGCTCCAAACTCTATAACCCCCCACCTTCCCCTCTACGACTGGGGGCTCCAAACTCTATAAACCAGGGGTAGAGTAGAAAAGTTGCTGTACGTTAGTGGGAGAAAAAAAACAATGCTCCATTGTTGGTATCAGTGTGAGGAATAGTGCCCCATCATTGGTATCAGTGGGAGGAATAGTGCCCCATCATTGGTATCAGTGGGAGGAATAGTGCCCCATCATTGGTATCAGTGGGAGGAATAGTGCCCCATCATTGGTATCAGTGGGGGGGAATAGTGCCCCATCATTGGTGTCAGTGGGAGGAATAGTGCCCCGTCATTGGTATCAGTGGGGGGAATAGTGCCCCATCATTGGTGTCAGTGGGGGGAATAGTGCCCCATCATTGGTGTCAGTGGGAGGAATAGTGCCCCATCATTGGTGTCAGTGGGGGGAATAGTGCCCCATCATTGGTATCAGTGGGGGGAATAGTGCCCCGTCATTGGTGTCAGTGGGGGGAATAGTGCCCCGTCATTGGTATCAGTGGGGGGAATAGTGCCCCATCATTGGTGTCAGTGGGGGGAATAGTGCCCCATCATTGGTATCAGTGGGGGGAATAGTGCCCCATCATTGGTATCAGTGGGGGGAATAGTGCCCCATCATAGGTGTCAGTGGGGGGAATAGTGCCCCATCATTGGTGTCAGTGGGAGGAATAGTGCCCCATCATTGGTATCAGTGGGGGGGGCAATAGTGCCCCATCGTTGGTGTCAGTGGGAGGAATAGTGCCCCATCATTGGTGTCAGTGGGGGGAATAGTGCCCCATCATTGGTGTCAATGGGAGGAATAGTGCCCCATCATTGGTATCAGTGGGGGGGGCAATAGTGCCCCATCGTTGGTGTCAGTGGGAGGAATAGTGCCCCATCATTGGTATCAGTGGGGGAAATAGTGCCCCATCATTGGTATCAGTGGAAGGAATAGTGCCCCATCATTGGTGTCAGTGGAAGGAATAGTGCCCCATCATTGGTATCAGTGGGGGGAATAGTGCCCCATCATTGGTGTCAGTGGGGGGAATAGTGCTCCATCATTGATATCAGTGGGGGGAATAGTGCCCCATCATTGGTATCAGTGGGGGGAATAGTGCCCCATCATTGGTATCAGTGGGAGGAATGGTGCCCCATCATTGGTATCAGTGGGAGGAATAGTGCCCCATCATTGGTATTAGTGGGAGGAATAGTGCCCCATCATTGGTATCAGTGGAAGGAATAGTGCCCCATCATTGGTATCAGTGGAAGGAATAGTGCCCCATCATTGGTATCAGTGGGGGGAATAGTGCCCCATCATTGGTGTCAGTGGGGGGAATAGTGCCCCATCATTGGTGTCAGTGGGGGGAATAGTGCCCCATCATTGGTGTCAGTGGGGGGAATAGTGCCCCATCATTGGTGTCAGTGGGGGGAATAGTGCCCCATCATTGGTGTCAGTGGGGGGAATAGTGCCCCATCATTGGTGTCAGTGGGGGGAATAGTGCCCCATCATTGGTGTCAGTGGGGGGAATAGTGCCCCATCATTGGTATCAGTGGAAGGAATAGTGCCCCATCATTGGTGTCAGTGGAAGGAATAGTGCCCCATCATTGGTATCAGTGGAAGGAATAGTGCCCCATCATTGGTATCAGTGGGGGGAATAGTGCCCCATCATTGGTGTCAGTGGGGGGAATAGTGCCCCATCATTGGTATCAGTGGGGGAAATAGTGCCCCATCATTGGTATCAGTGGAAGGAATAGTGCCCCATCATTGGTATCAGTGGAAGGAATAGTGCCCCATCATTGGTGTCAGTGGGGGCAATAGTGCCCCATCGTTGGTGTCAGTGGGAGGAATAGTGCCCCATCATTGGTATCAGTGGGGGAAATAGTGCCCCATCATTGGTATCAGTGGAAGGAATAGTGCCCCATCATTGGTGTCAGTGGAAGGAATAGTGCCCCATCATTGGTATCAGTGGGGGGAATAGTGCCCCATCATTGGTGTCAGTGAGGGGGATAGTGCTCCATCATTGATATCAGTGGGAGGAATAGTGCCCCATCATTGGTATCAGTGGGGGGAATAGTGCCCCATCATTGGTATCAGTGGGAGGAATGGTGCCCCATCATTGGTATCAGTGGGAGGAATAGTGCCCCATCATTGGTATTAGTGGGAGGAATAGTGCCCCATCATTGGTATCAGTGGAAGGAATAGTGCCCCATCATTGGTATCAGTGGAAGGAATAGTGCCCCATCATTGGTATCAGTGGGGGGAATAGTGCCCCATCATTGGTGTCAGTGGGGGGAATAGTGCCCCATCATTGGTGTCAGTGGGGGGAATAGTGCCCCATCATTGGTGTCAGTGGGGGGAATAGTGCCCCATCATTGGTGTCAGTGGGGGGAATAGTGCCCCATCATTGGTGTCAGTGGGGGGAATAGTGCCCCATCATTGGTGTCAGTGGGGGGAATAGTGCCCCATCATTGGTGTCAGTGGGGGGAATAGTGCCCCATCATTGGTGTCAGTGGGGGGAATAGTGCCCCATCATTGGTATCAGTGGAAGGAATAGTGCCCCATCATTGGTGTCAGTGGAAGGAATAGTGCCCCATCATTGGTATCAGTGGAAGGAATAGTGCCCCATCATTGGTATCAGTGGGAGGAATAGTGCCCGTTCATTGGTGTCAGTGGGGGGAATAGTGTCCCATCGTTGGTGTCAGTGAGAGGAATAGTGCCCCATCATTGGTGTCAGTGGGAGGAATAGTGCCCCATCATTGGTATCAGTGGAAGGAATAGTGCCCCATCATTGGTGTCAGTGGAAGGAATAGTGCCCCATCATTGGTATCAGTGGAAGGAATAGTGTCCCATCGTTGGTGTCAGTGAGAGGAATAGTGCCCCATCATTGGTATCAGTGGGAGGAATAGTGCCCCATCATTGGTATCAGTGGGAGGAATAGTGCCCCATCATTGGTGTCAGTGGGAGGAATAGTGCCCCATCATTGGTGTCAGTGGGGGGAATAGTGCCCCATCATTGGTGTCAGTGGGAGGAATAGTGCCCCATCATTGGTGTCAGTGGGAGGAATAGTGCCCCATCATTGGTGTCAGTGGGGGGAATAGTGCCCCATCATTGGTATCAGTGGGAGGAATAGTGCCCCATCATTGGTGTCAGTGGAAGGAATAGTGCCCCATCATTGGTGTCAGTGGAAGGAATAGTGCCCCATCATTGGTATCAGTGGGAGGAATAGTGCCCCATCATTGGTATCAGTGGGAGGAATAGTGCCCCATCATTGGTATCAGTGGAAGGAATAGTGCCCCATCATTGGTATCAGTGGAAGGAATAGTGCCCCATCATTGGTATCAGTGGAAGGAATAGTGCCCCATCATTGGTGTCAGTGAGAGGAATAGTGCCCCATCATTGGTATCAGTGGAAGGAATAGTGCCCCATCATTGGTGTCAGTGGAAGGAATAGTGCCCCATCATTGGTATCAGTGGGAGGAATAGTGCCCCATCATTGGTGTCAGTGGGGGGAATAGTGCCCCATCATTGGTATCAGTGGAAGGAATAGTGCCCCATCATTGGTGTCAGTGAGAGGAATAGTGCCCCATCATTGGTGTCAGTGGGGGGAATAGTGCCCCATCATTGGTGTCAGTGGGGGGAATAGTGTCCCATCATTGGTGTCAGTGGGAGGAATAGTGCCCCATCATTGGTGTCAGTGGGGGGAATAGTGCCCCATCATTGGTATCAGTGGGGGGAATAGTGCCCCATCATTGGTGTCAGTGGGGGGAATAGTGCCCCATCATTGGTATCAGTGGGGGGAATAGTGCCCCATCATTGGTGTCAGTGGGGGGAATAGTGCCCCATCATTGGTATCAGTGGGGGGAATAGTGCCCCATCATTGGTATCAGTGGGGGAAATAGTGCCCCATCATTGGTATCAGTGGGAGGAATAGTGCCCCATCATTGGTGTCAGTGGAAGGAATAGTGCCCCATCATTGGTGTCAGTGAGAGGAATAGTGCCCCATCATTGGTATCAGTGGAAGGAATAGTGCCCCATCATTGGTGTCAGTGGAAGGAATAGTGCCCCATCATTGGTATCAGTGGGAGGAATAGTGCCCCATCATTGGTGTCAGTGGGAGGAATAGTGCCCCATCATTGGTGTCAGTGGGAGGAATAGTGCCCCATCATTGGTGTCAGTGGGAGGAATAGTGCCCCATCATTGGTATCAGTGGGAGGAATAGTGCCCCATCATTGGTGTCAGTGGGAGGAATAGTGCCCCATCATTGGTGTCAGTGGGAGGAATAGTGCCCCATCATTGGTATTAGTGGGAGGAATAGTGCCCCATCATTGGTGTCAGTGGGAGGAATAGTGCCCCATCATTGGTGTCAGTGGGAGGAATAGTGCCCCATCATTGGTGTCAGTGGGAGGAATAGTGCCCCATCATTGGTGTCAGTGGGAGGAATAGTGCCCCATCATTGGTGTAAAAGGGCCCCACCCCTACAACCTCTGCAGCAATGCTGGCAGCACTCATATGTCTATTTCCCAAAGACAACCTCTGGATATGATGCTGATCACGTGACCTCAACCTCTTTGGTGGACCATGGCGAGGCCTGTTCTGAGGGGAACCTGTCCTGTTATACCGCTGTATGGTCTTGGCCACCGTGCTGCAGATCAGTTTCAGGGTCTTGGCAATCTTCTTATAGCCTAGGCCAGAGATGGAGAACCTTGGCACCCCAGATGTTTTGGAACTACATTTCCCATGATGCTCATGCACTCTGCAGTGTAGTGGAGCATCATGGGAAATGTAGTTCCAAAACATCTGGGGTGCCAAGGTTCTCCATCTCTGGCCTAGACCATCTTTATGTAGAGCAACAATTCTTATCTTCAGATCCTCAGAGAGTTCTTTGCCATGAGGTGCCATGTTGTACTTCCAGTGACCAGTATGAGAGAGTGAGAGCGATAACACCAAATTTAACACACCTGCTCTCCATTCACACCTGAGACCTTGTAACACTAACGAGTCACATGACACCGGGGGAGGGAAAATGCTATGATCTTATGCTCAGTCCAGGGTTTTTTTTAGGGAACGTTGCATCCTTCTAGACATCACACATCCCGTGTAAGACCTACAGACATGCAGGGGGTTCCATATTCCATGTAGGGGGTGCCATATTCCATGCAGGGGGTGCCATATTCCATGCAGGGGGTGCCATATTCCATGCAGGGGGTGCCATATTCCATGCAGGGGGTGCCATATTCCATGCAGGGGGTGCCATATTCCATGCAGGGGGTGCCATATTCCATGCAGGGGGTGCCATATTCCATGCAGGGGGTGCCATATTCCATGCAGGGGGTGCCATATTCCATGCAGGGGGCGCCATATTCCATGCAGGGGGCGCCATATTCCATGCAGGGGGCGCCATATTCCATGCAGGGGGCGCCATATTCCATGCAGGGGGCGCCATATTCCATGCAGGGGGTGCCATATTCCATGCAGGGGGTTCCATATTCCATGCAGGGGGTTCCATATTCCATGCAGGGGGTTCCATATTCCATGCAGGGGGTGCCATATTCCATGCAGGGGGTGCCATATTCCATGCAGGGGGCGCCATATTCCATGCAGGGGGCGCCATATTCCATGCAGGGGGCGCCAAATTCCATGCAGGGGGTGCCATATTCCATGCAGGGGGTTCCATATTCCATGCAGGGGGCGCCATATTCCATGCAGGGGGCGCCAAATTCCATGCAGGGGGTGCCAAATTCCATGCAGGGGGTGCCATATTCCATGCAGGGGGTGCCATATTCCATGCAGGGGGTTCCATATTCCATGCAGGGGGTTCCATATTCCATGCAGGGGGTGCCATATTCCATGCAGGGGGTGCCATATTCCATGCAGGGGGTGCCATATTCCATGCAGGGGGTGCCATATTCCATGCAGGGGGTGCCATATTCCATGCAGGGGGTGCCATATTCCATGCAGGGGGCGCCATATTCCATGCAGGGGGTGCCTGTAGGTTGCCCTGCGCAGACCCCTTAAAGGAACGGTACATTGCGGTGTTGAAGACAAGGTGTTTTATTGGTTGGTTGCCTGACCTCTCCTGATTTCCCCCTTTAGGGTCGCGGGGAAAAAGTCAACAAAAAGGACCAAATCCATTAACGGCACGTTGTATATATTCCGCGGGAGGATCAATACGGAAGTGATGGAGGTGGAGAATGTGGAGGATGGTACAGGTAAGTACACTTCTTATATTTGTTTTTTTTTTTTAGGTGGTGGGGGGCGAATACTGGAACTGGTCCCTCCTGTGGCTCCCCCACAGCAGCTGAAAGCTGGCATGAGAGTAGAAGAGGAGAAGCCAGCAGCGGTGCAGGTGGGGTGGGGGGGGGGGGATTTGATGGTGGACAGGAGGAGGTGATAAGTGTGCTGGGGGGGGGGGGGGGCAATTGCAGGAACCAATCCCCTATTTGGCTCCCCCGTGAGCAGCTAAAATCCCTGGCGTGAGAGGAGAGGAGGGGAAGCCGGCAGCGCTACAGGTGGTGGTGGGTTACACAGGGGGCCTCGGGCAGCAGGGGAAATTGGATAGTGGACAGGAGGGGTTGTCAGTGTGACGAGGGGGGGGGGCAATCCCCTATATGGCTGCCCCTGCAGCAGTTGACAGCTGGCGTGAGAGCAGAGCAGGGGAAGCCCACAGCAATGTGAGTGGGGGGTACACAAGGGGGCCCAGGCCACGGGGAAATTGGATAGTGGAGAGGAGGGAGTAATCAGTGTGGCGGGGGGCAATTACAGGAACCATACCCCTATAAGGCTCTCCCTTCAGCAGCTGAAATCTGGCGTGTGAGTAGAGGAGGGAAAGCCTGGCAGCGCTGTGGGTGGGGGTAAACAGGGGGCCTCGGGCAGCAGGGGGAATTGGATAGTGGACAGGAGGGGGTGATCAGTGTGACAGGGGGAAATTACAGGAACCAATTCCCTATATGGCTATCCCTGCAGCAGCTGAAAGTCGGCATGAGAGGAGAGGAAGGGAAGCCAGAAGCACTGCAGGTGGGTGAGGGGGGTACACTTGGGGCATTGGATAGTGGACAGGAGGGGATGAAAAGTGTAATGAGGGTCAATTACATTAACCAATCCCCTATATGGCTACTCCTGCAGCAGCAGAAATCTGGCGTGAGAGGAGGGGAAGCCAGCAGCACTACAGGTGGTGGTGGGTTACACAGGCGACCTCGGGCAGCAGAGGAAATTGGATAGTGGACAGGAGGGGGTGGTCGGTGTGACGGGGGGGGGGGGGGGATGCAATTACAGGAGCCAATCCCCTATATGGCTGCCGATGCAACAGTGGACAGCTGGTGTGAGAGCAGATAAGGGGCAGCCCACAGCAATGTGTGTGGGGGGTACAAAAGGGGGCCCAGGCCACGGGGGGAATTGGATAGTGGTCAGGAAGGGGGTGATCAGTGTGACGGGGCAATTACAGGAACCAATTCCCTATATGGCTATCCCTACAGCAGCTCAAAGTCGGCATGAGAGGAGAGGAGGGGAATCTAGAAGCACTGCGGGTGGGGCGGGGGGTACACATGGGGCATTGGATAGTGGACAGGAGGGGATGATAAGTGTAAGGAGGGGCAATTACAGGAACCAATCTCCTATATGGCTACCCCTGCTGCCGGAAAGCTGCCGTGAGAGGAGGGAAAGTCAGAGATGATGCAGGTGGGGGGGGGTACACAAGGGGTTCTGGGCAACAAGGGGAATTGGATAGTGGACAGGAGGGGGTGATAAGTGTGGTGGGGTCAATTACAGGAACCAATCCCTTTATGGTCCCCCTGCAGCAGCTGAAATCCAGTGTGAGAGGAGAGGAGGAGAAGCCGGAAGAGCTGTGGTTGAAGAGGTGGGTACACAGGGGGCTTCGGGTAGCAGGGAGAGTTGGATAGTGGACAGGAGGGGTGGTCAGTGTGACGGGGGGGTTGTTACAGGAACCAGTCCCCTATATGGGTCCCGCTGCCAGCTGTTGAAAGCTGGACTGAGAGCAGAGGAGGGGAAGCCAGCATCAATGTGAGTGGACGGTACGCAAGGGGGCCCAGGCCACAGGGGATCAATGTGGCCAGGGGCAATTACAGGAAACATACCCCTATATGGCTACCTTTGCAGCAGCTGAAATCCGGCATGAGAGGAGGGGAAGCCAGAAGCACTGCGGATGGGGTACACAGGGGGGCATTGGATAGTGGACAGGAAGGGGTGATAAGTGTGGTGGGGCAGTTACAGGAACCAATGCCTTATATGGCACTCCAGGAGAGGAGGGGAAGCCGATAGAGCTGCGGGTGAAGGGGTGGGTGTACGCAGGGGGCACCGGCTAGCAGGGGAAATTGGATAGCGGACAGGAGGGGATGATGAGTGTAACAAGGGGCAATTACAGGAACCAATCCCCTATATGGCTACCCCTGCAGCAGCAGAAAGCTGGCGTGAGAGGAGGGTTAGTCGGAAGTGCTGCAAGTGGGGTGGGTACACAAGGGATTCTGAACAGCAGGGGGACTTGGATAGTGGACAGGAGGGGGTGACAAGTATGGCGGGGCAATTACAGGAACCAATCCCTTACATGGCCCCCCTGCAGCAGCTGAAAGCTGGTGTGAGAGGAGGGGAAGCCAGAAGAGCTGCAAGTGAAGGGGTGGGGGTACACAGGGGCTCTGGGTAGCTGGGGGGATTGGGGGGAGGGGATGATAAGTGTAACGAGGGGCAATTACAGAAACCAAACTCCTATATGGCTACCCCTGCAGCAGTAGAAAGCCAGCGTGAGAGGAGAGAAATTTGGAAGTGCTAGAGGCGGGGGGTGTACACAGGGGGCTCTAGGCAGCAGGGTGAATTGGTTAGTGGACAGGAGGGGATGATAAGTGTAACGAGGGGCAATTATAGGAACCCATCCCCTATATGGCTACCCCTGCAGCAGCAGAAAGCCTGCGTGAGAGGAGGGAAAGTTGGAAGTGCTACGGGCGGGGGGGGGGGGGGTGTACACAGGGGGGCTCTAAGCAGCAGGGGGAATTGGAGAGTGGACAGGAGGGGGTGATCAGTGTGGCAGGGAGAGGGGGCAAAACAGGAACCAATCCCCAATATGACTATCCCTGCAGCAGCTGAAAGCCAGTGGGAGGGAGATGAGGAGAGCTTTCAGATGCAGCAGGAAGAGCCATGCAGGGGATCGGGTCCTGTAATTGCTGCACAAATCACCCCCTCCTGTCCACAATTAGATTCCCCTTGATGCCCACGCCCCCCCCCCCCCCCTGCAGAACTGATGGGGCCCGGGGCATCCTGTACAGGGCCCGGGCCCCCATCAGTTCAGCAGGGGAGCCTGCTACAGTGCTAAGCATAGTACTTTTCTGATTATAATCGCTTCCCGTGCCGGTCCGAGCTCCCGAGGTCTAATTGACTTTACAGGTTTTAAATTTCCAGTAATCAATCATTAATTGGCCGCGTCGTGCCGCCGCGCTGCGACTGTTAATACGGCGAGTGTCCTTGTGTTATCTCGTTACACGGCGGCGCGCAGTGACAGGTGAAAGCGGAGACTCCCGGTCCGTGTAATTATATGAGATGCCGGCTTTGTCACCATCTGTGCGTGTTTTGGGTGAAGTGCGCGGCGTGCATCCTCCACCATTTCCTCTGATTAGATGAAGACGTTGGGATATCGCCATGCCCGCTCGCACCAATCGCACGGCAAGAGCCGCTCCAAGCTAATAAATGTGCATTTCATAGACATCTGCTTTATGTCACATAATACGATCGCCGCAAAATCACTTTCAGCTTCCTCCGCGGCGATAACAGACGCATCAACTTACCCCCTAATGTCATCTTCCTCCACTTATGTAGGAGAAGCGAGAGCATCCCCTGCCCACTTTAACCCCTTCCCGCCAAACAGTGCCCCATTGTTGGTGTCGGCGGGAGGAATAGTGCCCCGAGGGCCGGATCAAGGCTAGCAAAGGGCCACATCCGGCCCTCGGGCCGCCGTTTTGGAGACCCCCCTGATATACAGGATGTACCATTTCTATATAAAGTATGAGTGAGCAGCAAAACCCATTTCCTGTGTTTCTTCTGGGATTCCTATTCTGTGACTGGAGGCGACAACCGAACGGCCCAATCATAAAACAGAACGTGGCAACAAGTGAGCCAATGAAATGACCCCCTCGAAGGTCTGCACCCCCTTAGTTATGAATCTCGTGTATCGCCCCCTTTAGCATCAATAACAGCGGTCAATCTTCTAGTGGTCTACGAGGCCCCCCCAATTCCTGCCGGTAGTAGAGCTGCCCATCGTCTTGGCAAAACGGCTACAGCGTGGGCTTAAATTGCCGGGAGGGCGTACGTGGACGTCCTTAGCTCGCGCTGCGTGCGTGCCACCCCCTCCCCCATGTGGCACGCTCTGTGATCAATGACAGCTGATCACATAATGTAAACAGAAGCCGGTTACCGGCTCATGTAAAAGGGAGATCGGTCCCACACAGTGCCACCTACCAGTGCCCACCAGTACTGCTAAGCAGTGCCACCTACCATTGCCCATCAGTACTGCTAAGCAGTGCCTCCTACCAATGCCCATCAGTACTGCTAAGCAGTGCCTCCTACCAGTGCCCATCAGTACTGCTTAGCAGTGCCCACCAGTGCCACCTACCAGTGCCCATCAGTACTGCTAAGCAGTGCCCACCAGTGCCACCTACCAGTGCCCATCAGTACTGCTAAGCAGTGCCCACCAGTGCCACCTACCAGTGGCCATCAGTACTGCTAAGCAGTGCCCACCAGTTCCACCTACCAATGCTGCCAATCAATGCCCATCAGTGTCCCATATCAGTGCTGCCTCACAGTGCCGCCTATAAGTCCCCTTCAGGGCAGCCTCATCAGCGCACGTCAATGAAGGAGAAAAATTACCTGTTTGCAAATATTTATTACAAACTGTGTGGTTTTTATTTTTTTTTCAAAATCTTCTTTTTCTGTCTTTTTTTGTTTGTTTCCATCAGTGTTGCTTCATCAATGCCCATCAGTGCAGTCTCATAAGTGCAGCTTCATCAGTTCAGTCTCATTATTGCAACTTCATCAGTTCAGTCTCATCAGTGCCCATCAGTGAAGTTTCATTAATGCAGCTTCATCAGTGCAGTTTCATTAGAGCAGCTTCATCAGTGCAACCTCACCAGTGCCCATCAGTGAAGGAAAAAAAATACTTATTTACAAAATGTTATAACAGAAACTAAGAAAACATTTTTTTTTTCTACATTATCTGTCTTTTTTTTTTTGGTTTGTTTAGCAAAAAATGCCCATCATTGTTGCCTCTTCAGTACCCATCAGTGCAGCTTCATCAGTTGAGTCTCGTCAGTGCCCATTAGTGCAGTCTCATTAATGCAGCTTCATCAGTGCAGTGTCATTAATGCAGCTTCATCAGTGCAGTCTCATTAAAGTGGTTGTAAACCCTTACAACACACTTTGACCTACAGGTAAGCCTAGATTAAGGCTTACCTGTAGGTCCAAGAAATATCTCCTAAACCTACACGGTTTAGGAGATCTTTACCCGTAGACAGGCACCGCTGTCTACGACGTATGCGCCGTAGACAGCGGCGTGCAGGCGCACTGAGCGCGGCATCGCCAACGACGAAGATGCCGCAGGTGTCGGCTCCCGTGCGCATGCGCAGGAGTGACGTCATCGCGGCTTCGCCGAATGACAGCGGCGGAGCTGCGAGACCCCACCGAGAAGATGGATGCGCCCGACTACAGGGGACAGCAGTGACTTCGCTGGCTCCTGTGTCAGGTAAGTGACACATAATGGACTACTATGTGATGCGATGCGATGCGATGCATAGTAGTCCATTGAGCTTTGCCTTTGCAGGGAATGAAAGAGGAAGTAAGCCCATCAGGGTTTACTTCCTCATTAATGGAGCTTCATCGGTGCAGTCTCATTAATGCAGCTTTATCAGTGCAGTCTCATTAATGGAGCTTTATCAGTGCAGTCTCATTAATGGAGCTTCATCGTGCAGTCTCATTAATGGAGCTTCATTGTGCAGTCTCATTAATGGAGCTTCATCGGTGCAGTCTCATTAGTGGAGCTTCATCGGTGCAGTCTCATTAATGGAGCTTCATCGGTGCAGTCTCATTAATGGAGCTTCATCGGTGCAGTCTCATTAATGGAGCTTCATCGGTGCAGTCTCATTAATGGAGCTTCATCGGTGCAGTCTCATTAATGGAGCTTCATCGGTGCAGTCTCATTAATGGAGCTTCATCTGTGCAGTCTCATTAATGGAGCTTCATCTGTGCAGTCTCATTAATGGAGCTTCATTGGTGCAGTCTCATTAATGGAGCTTCATTGGTGCAGTCTCATTAATGGAGCTTCATCGGTGCAGTCTCATTAATGGAGCTTCATCGGTGCAGTCTCATTAATGCAGCTTCATCGGTGCAGTGTCATTAATGGAGCTTCATCGGTGCAGTCTCATTAATGCAGCTTTATCGGTGCAATCTCATTAATGCAGCTTTATCGGTGCAATCTCATTAATGGAGCTTCATCGGTGCAGTCTCATTAATGCAGCTTTATCGGTGCAGTCTCATTAATGCAGCTTTATCGGTGCAGTTTCATTAATGCAGCTTCATCGGTGCAGTCTCATTAATGGAGCTTCATCGGTGCAGTCTCATTAATGCAGCTTTATCAGTGCAGTCTCATTAATGCAGCTTTATCAGTGCAGTCTCATTAATGCAGCTTTATCAGTGCAGTCTCATTAATGCAGCTTTATCAGTGCAGTCTCATTAATGCAGCTTTATCAGTGCAGTCTCATTAATGCAGCTTTATCAGTGCAGTCTCATTAATGCAGCTTTATCAGTGCAGTCTCATTAATGCAGCTTTATCAGTGCAGTCTCATTAATGCAGCTTTATCAATGCAGTCTCATTAATGCCAGTCTCATCAGTGCAGCCTCATCAGTGAAGGAAAAAAATTACTTATTTACAAAATTTTATAACAGCAAACAGTAGCAAAACATAAAAAAACTCCAGGGGTGATTACCACCAAAAGAAAGCTTTATTTGTGTGAAGAAAATGATAAAAATATCATATGGGTACGATGTGTTACATGACCTCCCAATTGTCATTCAAAGTGTAACAGCGCTGAGAGCTGAAAATTGGCCTGGGCAGGAAGGGGGTATAAGTGCCCGGTAACCAAGTGGTTAATATTTAGTGTCAGTGAGTGTCGGATGGATAAAACATCAGGTTTCGCCCTATACAGTGTTTTAATAATTGGGAAGGCTCACGCCGGGATCTCACCTTTCCTCTCTGTAGAATAAATTGGTTATTGCTCCTGACTCTGCTTCCATTGGAGAGATTCACCATCATTTCCTGTCCCCCCCGATTCCCTGTTACTGGGACAGGAAGTGCAGGAATATCTCCCCAATAAAGACACAGACTGCAGTAAGATGGCGGATGCTGGGCTGGGGTCTGTTGTGTATGGGGGGGGGGTTGTGAGTGTATGGACGTCTCATGCACATGTCGTTTCATGACGTTTCTCTCTCCCGCAGCCGATTATCACAGTAACGGTTACACCGTCACCAACGGCTGGAAGATCCACAACACCGCCAAGAACAAATGGTTCGTCTGCATGGCCAAAACCGCAGAGGACAAGCAGAAGTGGATGGACGCCGTCCTGAGGGAGCGCGAGCAGCGAGAGAGTGAGTGCAACCCCAATCCTTGGCCCGTGTGGCCTCCTGTCTGCAGCTAGCCATTGCACACAATGCAGTTTCATCCAACAATAAGCCCCTCCCCCCCTTCCCGCTACAGTGATAAGAGGAGGCGGTTTGTGACGTGTCACCTTCCTGCAGGTCTCCTTTTTATCCTGGGTGGAGTTTCTAGATGCTGATGTATGGTGGGAAGTGTCTTTGCTCTCGCTGGGTACGTAGATCTGCAGGTTCAGTAAATGCTCCACTTGGAATCTGCTCTGTCAGCGGAAGGGGGGGGGGTGGGGGGGACGGGGGCTCGGCATTACGCTGCATTAGGCTCGCATTCCTGATGAATATTGATCACGGAAGATACATAATTAATGCCGCGATGGAGAAGGAGATGGAAGAGGCTTTTTCACGGGTGACTTCTGGCGTCCGCCATCTTTCCATCCTGACTGTGCGATGTGAGCGGTCTTCTGCCAACTTTCCGGTGGAATGAAGTCCATAGATTTGCTTGGTTTGATACAGGGAGATATTTATTATATGGTGGTCCTACTGGGATGGAGGTTTGAGCTGGCTGGGTAATATTAGGCGGGTTGTTTCCGCCTTAAAGGAAATGGCGGCAGATGTGGATGGAACTGGAGTACCAACTACCCGAAGATGGTACAGGTCATAATGCTCTTCATGAGGTCAGGAGGAACGTTTCCATCCTTTTTTAAGGCAATATTGGACCTGGGAAGGGAGGGGAGGGGGTCATATTGCCTCCTTTTTAATACTGACTGATCTTCATTGATGGAGATCTAGTGCTAAAATGAACTATCTCAAGGCAATATTGACCCTGAGAAGACTTTCTTGGAAGGCAATGTTGACCCTGGAACGAGTCCCTGGGAAGGTTGTATTTAACATTGCCGGAGATCAACATATTAATGGGTGTGCATCTCTCCTTTTTTATTTCCGGCATTGTTAAAGTGCATACATACATACATAAATGAACTTCAGTTATGGGTATCTAGTACTCGAGTGAACTATATCAGGGCAACATTGACCCTGCAACAGGACTCCAAGAAGACAGGGGGGTCGTATCACCTCCTTTTAATACGGATTGATCTTCAGTTATAGGTATCTAATTTTAGAATGAGCTACCTCCAAGGCAACGTTGTCCCTGGGGCAGGACTCTGGAAAGGGAACGGGGTTGTATTGCCCCTTTAATACTACTAACTGATCTTCAGTTATGAGTATCTAGGGCCAGAGTGAACTATCTCAAGACAATATTGGCCTTGGGACTGGACCGTGGGAAGAAAAAGGGGGGGGGGGTCATATTGCCTCCTTTATACTGACTGATCT
The DNA here is from genome assembly GCF_037356315.1 of Lithobates pipiens. Taxonomy (NCBI): domain Eukaryota; kingdom Metazoa; phylum Chordata; class Amphibia; order Anura; family Ranidae; genus Lithobates; species Lithobates pipiens. Next base: position 225,680,510 of record NW_027507789.1, read on the forward strand.
TCATTTATGGGGATCTAGTGCTAGAGTGAACTATCTCAAGCCAATGTTGGCCCTGTGACGAGCCCCTGAAAAGAGAGTGGGTTGTATTGCCTCCTTTAACAATGCCGTAGAGATCAACCTATTAATGGGTGTGCATCTCTCCTTTTTTTTTTTCCGGCATAGTTAAAGTGCGTACATACATAAATGAACTTCAGTTATAGGTATCTAGTACTAGAGTGAACTATCTCAGGCCAACATTGGCCCTGCAACAGGACTCATATTGGCTCCTTTAATACGGATTGATCTTCAGTTATGGGTAGCTAGTGTTAGAATGAGCTATCTCAAGGCAACATTGTCCCTGGGACAGGACTCTGGAAAGGGACGGGGCTGTATTGCCCATTTAATACTACTAATTGATCTTCATTTATGGATATCTAGTGTTTGAGTGAGCTATTTTAAGGCAACATTTTCCCTGGGATGGGACCCTGGGAAGGGGGGGGGGGGGGTTGGCTTGCCTTCTTTATCACTGCTGGAGATCAACCATATTAATGAGTGTGCATCTCTCTTTCTTTTTTTTTTTTCCGGCATAGTTAAAGTGCGTACATACATAATTGAGCTTAATTTATGGGTATCCAGTGCCTGAGTGAACTATCTCAAGGCAATATTGGCCCTGCAACGGGACCCTGGGAAGTAAAGGGGTCATATTGCCTCTTCTAATACTGTGAGTGATCTTTAATTATCTGCATCTAGTGCTAGAGTGAACCATCTCAAGGCAATATTGTCCCTAGGACGGGACTCTGGGAAGGGACGTGGGTTGTATTGCCCCTTTTAATACTACTAATTGATCTTCAGTTATGGGTATCTAGTGTTAGAGTAAGCTATCTCAAGGCAATATTGGCCCTGGGACGAGACTCTGGGAAGAGGGAGGGGGGGGGGCTGTGTTGCCTCCATTAGTACTGCCAGAAATCATCTTAATAATGGGTGTGCATCTCTTTTTTTTTTTTTTTTTTTCCTGCATAGCTAAAGTGGGTATATCCTTAATTGAACTTCAGTTATGGGTATCTAGTGTTATAGCAAACTCAAGGCAATACTGGGCCTTGGATTGGACTCTGGGAGGGGACGGGATTGTATTGCATCCCTTAATACTGATTGATCTTCAGTTATGGGTATCTAGAGCTAGATTGAGCTGTTTGAACTTAGGGCAATATTGGCCCTGGGATGGGACTTTGGGAAGGGAGCAGGTTGCGTGGCCTTCTTTAATATTGCCATTGATATTTAATATTGATCAACCTATTAATGGGTGTGCACACTTCTTTTTTTCCGGCATGGTTAAAGTGCCTATATACATAATTGAACTTCAGTTATGGGTATGTAGTGCATATTAGTCATTAGTTGCTTTAGTGAGACGGGCCAATTTTTTGAGTAAGGGGGGGGGGGGGGGGGTTTAGGATTAGAACCTCTGTGGGACTTTTGGAGATTTCTCCCCCCACTTAGGCCCGTATCAGACAAGCCACCCTGACATTAGTGACCAATCACCAGCAACAGGATCACCAACAGACCCTTCACCTTTTCCAATGGATTTGTTCCCTTGATAGCCGGGCCAGCAAGACATCATACTATGGCACGCGAGTTCTGGGCCATTCCATGTTGGCAACTTCTTTCTTAGACAGTAAGGGGAAAGCTCTTTAATGGAACCCAGGATAGCAGTAAAAACCCAGTGGTGGTGGGGTTCCAATTCCTCCCTATGTTATCCACTTTGACTGTTAATCAGACTGTATGCAGAGTCCTTGTCTGTGATCTGGAGCTTCCTGTCCTTGTAGAGGGACTCCGATGACAGACAGGCGAGGAGAACGTTAATGAAGTGGATTTATAAAGCTGTCAGAGGGATGCAGTCGATCAGACGGCTCATGGTCGGCCTCGGCTGTCTCTTCCAGGGACAATGTGACTTGTCTGGCTCGGTTCTGTACACAGCGTATACATTGTGATCGTGGACGCTGGTGATTATCTCCGGCAGGAAGTAGCGGGTAATTAGCGCTCTGCTAAGTGGTTAATTATAGACACAGAATAGAGCGCCCTGAATTGTGTCACCCTTTATTTTCTCCTGGACCCCCCTTCCCCACCCCCCAGCGCGACGAGGTAATCTAATTGTCCTGGCATTGTACTGAGCCCCATTCATAGTCCTTGTTCATCCCTCCTCCTCCTCTCCATACATTTCCTGGACCTTTGTATCCTCCATCAATGGGACCCCCCGTGGGGTTATTAGAGGACACAGAGGGTCCCACAGCTTAGTGCTGCTATAGGATTGGTGGATAGGAGGAGGGGCGGGGCAATGACCACGCCGGGATGGCTGACCTTTTCTCTATGCAAACTGGAGAACAAATTAAATTGAAACATTTTCAATACATTGGAGATATATTGTGCCTGCAATCCTTCCTTACATGGTCTTGTCACATGCCCCCCCCCCCTGCAGAAATCACTGAAGGGTTGATCAACTAACATATTTCAGGCACCGGGGATCAGATTGGGTATTTTACTTGTGGATAGAGAGCAGACAGTTCCTCAGCAGTCTGAACAGAAAAGTCAGTGCTACTACCCATACAACGCATGGATAGCAGAGCTCCCGGATGCACAGTCACTGGCTGAGTAAAGTAATGTAAGAAAAATGATCAGTTGTTGCTCTTTAAAATTTTTTTGTTTTTATTACTAGGCCACAGTGAACAAACGCAGGTGAAAACGTTTGACGCATTTCAGCCTATAAGGCCTTAGTCATAACCACCAGTGGTTATGACTAAGGCCTTATAGGCTGAAACGCGTCAACCATTTTTACCTGCGCTTGTTCACTGTGGCTTGTTAATAAAAACAAAGAGCAACAATCGGCGTGCAGATCAATTTTCCTACAGTTCCTCAACAGTGCCGTAGTCCTTATATACCCTTCACAGAGGGGCCGGTGACACAGGAGGAGGCATTAGTGAATAGCGGGGGTCACAGTACTGGGTATGTGGTTTGGCAGGTGTGTGAATCCGATGACTGGCTGAACAGAATTACAAATGTTTTGGCAGGTTATAACCCGCTCAACTGGAAGTTGAATATGTTGAAATTATAGCTGCCCCAGTCAGGGCCCGGGACAAGGGGTGGGCAAGAGGGTAGGCTGCCCCGGGCGCCAAGGTTTATTGCAGGGATGATGGCGCCCTGTGCAAGTTGCTTCTGTTACAAGGCTGACAAGAGTAGTGATTTCATTATTACTGCTAACCCTAAGGGAAATGGGGGGGCCCAGTTTGGCCTGGGCACTGGAGGACCTTGTCCCGGTACTGGCCCCCGGTGCACCCCCCCCCCCTTAATTAATGACATGTCCGTAGCGTTTTAAATTTCAGTAATATCATCACTGGGTCTCTGTGCTTCTATATGCAATGTAGGCAAGGTTGAAAAAACTGAAATGAATGAAAGGGGAGGGCCAGGGACAGTCAGGCTGGGGGGGAGGAAAGAGCTGGATGATGGTGGGCGTCCTCTAGCCAGGACGTTTTTTTTATGATAAATCCATTGAAAATCTCAGGCCCTGAGCGAACACAGTAAGAGAGACGCAGGCTGCCGAATCCTATTCATCTCTTCTATCTGTGCTTATCGCTTCAATCTGTTCCTAAATGATAACCATATTGATTGTAGATCTTACACAGGGTGTGGGCCCCCCATAAATCTCCCTGCTGTCATCACAATGCATTGCAGTGATCTGAGCTTTGGCGTATACATCCCCGTGTATTTATCTACAGGGGAGAAAGCTGGGAATGTGCACTGGAGATTGGACTGTCCAGGGACCAACGTGTGAGTATAGTACAACTCCTCTAAGTGTATAGGGCCAGTTATGTCCTGCTGATTGTTCTGTCTTGGAAAGGAAGTGAAGGTCATTGTCCCATATGGGGACACAGAAAGTAAAACCAACAGGATCTCTCTCTCTCTCCCTTTCCCGCTCTGTCCAAAAAAGAAATTGCTCTGCAAGCAATCGGGTTTTAAAGTGGACCCGTACTCTCCTGGTGAGGGAGGTAAGCTTCTGACGTCATCATTTTTGCTCTTCTTACCATCTCGAAAAAGAGAAGATTATAATAATGGATGGAGATGTCTACGTACAGGTCCCCTTTCATAGTTTCATAGTTGCTAAGGTTGAATAAAGACACCAGTCCATCCAGTTCAATCTGAGTGAGTGTCTACAATTGTCCCTATCCCTGTACATTGCACACTCAAATCGGTCCCTACCCTCAAGGAGCCCACAATCCAAGGTCCCCATTCATATACTAGGGGCCAATTTTGGGCAGAAGCCAATTAACCTACCTGCATGTCTTTGGAGTGTGGGAGGAAACCGGAGTACCCGGAGGAAACCCACACAGGCACAGGGAGAACATGCAAAGTCCAGGCAGGTAGTGTCGTGGTTGGGATGATCCCCTTTAATGAAGGTACTAAGACGAGAGACCTGGTGACTTCTCCTCAAGGATCGTAGTAAAGCAATGCTCCATCTATACAGAGGATTATAATAATGAAGACGTCTACACACAGGTCCATTTCCATGAAGGTACTAAGAAGAGAGATCTGGTGACTTCTCCTAAAGGATTGTTGTAGAACAAGGCTCCATCGCCACACAAAAGATTATAATAGTGGAGACGTCCACATACAGAGGGTTATAATAATGGATGGAGATGTCTACATACAGGTCCCCTTTAATGAAGGTACTAGGATGAGAGACCTGGTGACTTCTCCTCAAGGGTCATTGTAGAACAATGCTCCATCTATACAGAGGATTATAATAATGAAGACGTCTTCACACAGGTCCCTTTCCATGAAGGTACTAAGAAGAGAGATCTGGTGACTTCTCCTAAAGGATTGTAGAACAAGGCTCCATCGCCACATAAAAGATTATAATAGTGGAGATGTCCACATACAGAAAATTCTAGTAATGGATTGAGATGTCTACATACAGGTCCCCTGAAATGATTGTACAAAGAAGGGAGACCTGATGACTTCTCCTGAAGATCATTGTGCTCCATCTCCATACAAAGGATTTTTATAATGGAGATGTCTACATACAGGTCCCATTTAATGAAGGTACTAAGAAGAGAGACCTGATGACTTCTCCTGAAGATCATGGTAGAGCACTGCTCCATCTCCATACAAAGGATCATTATAATGGAGACGTCTATGAACAGCCAACTCTAATGAAGACACTAAGTAGAGGGACCTGGTGACTTCTGAAGATCATTGTGCATCAATGCTCCATCACTATACAAAGGATTATAATAATGGAGATGTCTACATACAGGTCCTCTTTAATGAAGGCACTAAGAAGAGAGACCTGGAGACTTCCTCTTCAGATCGTTGTGGATCAATGCTTTATCTCTGTACAGATAAATGTAGGCCTAGTCTAAGTCCCCATGAAAAACTTGCTTCTATTTTTTTATTTAAGACATTCAACGTTCTCCTGGTGGGACCTGGTGACTTCCTCGGCAGAACATTGAGGAGCAATGCTTTATCTCCATGCAAAGGATTATGATTATGGAGACGTCCACATACAGGTCGCCTTTAACGAAGGTACCAAGAAGGGAGATCTGGTGACTTCTCTTGAAGGATCACTGTAGAGCAATGCTCCATCTCCATTCAAAGGATTATATTAATGGAAACATCTACAAACAGGCCCCCTTTAATGTAGGTACTAAGAAGAGAGACCTGATGACTTCTGAAGATCATTGTAGTGCTCCATCTCCATACAAAAGATTTTTATAATGGAGACATCTATGAACAGCCAAGGCTAATGAAGACACTAAGAGGGACCTGGTGACTTCTGAAGATCATTGTAGTGCTCCATCTCCATACAAAGGATCATTATAATGGAGACATCTATGAACAGCCAAGGCTAATGAAGACACTAAGAGGGACCTGGTGACTTCTGAAGATCATTGTGCATCATTGCTCTATCTCTATACAAAGGATTATAATAATGGAGATGTCTACATACAAGTCCCCTTTAATGAAGGCACTAAGAAGAGAGACCTGGAGACTTCCTCTGCAGATCATTGTGGATCAATGCTTTATCTCTATACAGATAAATGTAAGCCTAGTCTGAGTCTCCATGAAAAACTTGCTTCTATTTTATTATTTAAGACATCTGGTGTTCTGGTGGGACTTGGTAACTTGCTCTGCAGAACATTGAGGAGCAATGCTCCATCTCCATGCAAAGAATTATAATTATGGAGACGTCCACATACAGGTCCCCTTTAATGAAGGTACCAAGAAGGGAGATCTGGTGACTTCTCTTGAAGGATCACTGTAGAGCAATGCTCCATCTCCATTCAAAGGATTATATTAATGGAAACATCTAAAAACAGGCCCCCTTTAATGTAGGTACTAAGAAGAGAGACCTGACGACTTCTCCTGAAGATCATTGTAGTGCTCCATCTCCATACAAAGTATTATTATAATGGAGACGTCTATGAACAGCCAAGTCTAATGAAGACACTAAGTAGAGGGACCTGGTGACTTCTGAAGATCATTGTGCATCATTGCTCTATCTCTATACAAAGGATTATAATAATGGAGATATCTACATACAGGTCCTCTTTTAATGAAGGTACTAAGAAGAGAGACCCGATGACTTCTCCTGAAGATCATTGTGCAGCAATGCTCCACTTCCATACAAAGGATTTTTATAATGGAGACGTCTATGAACAGCCAACTCTAATGAAGGCACTAAGTAGAGGGACCTGGTGACTTCTGAAGATCATTGTGCATCAATGCTCCACCTCCATACAAAGGATTATAATAATGGAGATGTCTACATACAAGTCCCCTTTAATGAAGGCACTAAGAAGAGAGACCTGGAGACTTCCTCTGCAGATCATTGTGGATCAATGCTTTATCTCTATACAGATAAATGTAGGCCTAGTCTAAGTCCCCATGAAGAACTTGCTTCTATTTTAGTATTTAAGACATTCGGCTTTCTCGGTAAGATGGTGAATGTAGGATTATGCATTAATTGCTCAATGATGTAAACCGCAGTGATATTCTTGGAGGCGAGAAATCCAATCCGCAGTGACGTTCTGCAAGGTTTTTCTAAGGATGAATTCCAGCCAAATGGCTGACATACATATATGAACTGCTTTACATGCCAAAGTATTCCTATACAGCTATTCCAGCAATTCACACACCCGCCAACACCTCATACATGTCACATGGAAGGAAGTTAGGATCTCAGGGGTAGAGTGAAGATCATTCAAGGAGCAAGCTGGAGCTCTGAGCTCTGCTCTCACCCTCCTGGCTGTGCAGTGTGGCGGGTGTCGGGGGTCTTTAGCTGCTTTTTACATGTTTAAAATGCAATCTAACATCGTCTCAGTATCTTTCAGTGATAAACTATCTATTCATCATTAATTTATCAGAATAGATAAAGCTATGTGTGCACTATATGGCTAAAGGTATGTAGACCTCAAATGACTGGGTGTCTCCGATAAAGGGTCCTGGTAATACTGCTTCATATAAAGACATTGTAGACCATTGTACTTCCAACCTTGTTGTAACAGTTTGGTGAAGACCCTTTTCTGTTCCACCATGACTGCGCCCCTGTGTACCAGCCAGGACCATAAAGACATGGTTTGTTGGGTATGGTGTGGAGAACCATGAGTGGCCTCCACACAGCTCTGAACTCAACCCTATTGGTTATGACTAAGGCCTTATAGGCTGAAATGTGTCAACTGTTTTCATCAAGGTTTGTTCACTGTGGCTTGTCAATAAAAACAAAGATTTTTTTTTTAAAGAGCAACAACCGGAGTGCGGATCATTTTTCCTACAACACTATTGAACACCTTAGGGATGAACTGGAACGCCGACCACAAGCCAGGTCTTCTGTGTACAAAGCCAGCGCCATGCAAACGTAGTTTGGCCAGCACAGTGTGGAGAACCACTAGTGGCCTACAGAGAGCCCTGACCTCAACCCTATCGAACACCTTTGGGATAAATTGGAATGCCAATGGTGAGTCAGGTTTTCTCATCCTATATCCACCACAATCCGGCACAGGCAGAGGTTTGGGGTCTACAGTAAATGGTCCTGTTAATACTCCATCATACAAAGACATTGTAGACAATTGTGCTCTTCCAACCTTGTGGCAACAGTTCAATGAAAACCCCTTTTCTGTTCCACCTTGACTGTGCCCCTGTGTACAAAGCCAGCTCCATAAAGACATAGTTTAACCAGTATGGTGTGGAGAACCATGAGTGGCCTCCACAAAGCCTCAACCCTTACTGAAAAACTTTGGGATGAATTGGAATGCCAAATGCAAGCCAGGGCTTCTGTGTACAACACCAGCTCCATAAAGCTATGGTTTGACCAGTATGGTGTGGAGAACGGTGACCAGCTCCATAAAGCTATGGTTTGACCAGTATGGTGTGGAGAACGGTGACCAGCTCCATAAAGCTATGGTTTGACCAGTATGGTGTGGAGAACGGTGACCAGCTCCATAAAGCTATGGTTTGACCAGTATGGTGTGGAGAACGGTGACCAGCTCCATAAAGCTATGGTTTGACCAGTATGGTGTGGAGAACGGTGACCAGCTCCATAAAGCTATGGTTTGACCAGTATGGTGTGGAGAACGGTGACCAGCTCCATAAAGCTATGGTTTGACCAGTATGGTGTGGAGAACGGTGACCAGCTCCATAAAGCTATGGTTTGACCAGTATGGTGTGGAGAACAGTGACCAGCTCCATAAAGCTATGGTTTGACCAGTATGGTGTGGAGAACAATCACCAGCTCCATAAAGCTATGGTTTGACCAGTATGGTGTGTAGAACAGTGACCAGCTCCATAAAGCTATGGTTTGACCAGTATGGTGTGGAGAACAGTGACCAGCTCCATAAAGCTATGGTTTGACCAGTATGGTGTGGAGAACAATGAAGGGTTTCCACAGAGCCCTGATCCCAACCCTATTGAACCCCTTTGGGATGAATGTGGAACACCAAATGCATGCCAGGTCTTCTATATGCAACAAAATAAAGACATGTTTTGACCAGTTTGGTGTGGAGGAACTTGAGTGTCCTGCGCAGAGCCCTGACCTCAACCCTACTGAACAACTTTTGGGGTGAGTTGGAATGTTGATGGTGAGCCAAGTCTTCTCATCCAACATCAATACCCGACCTCACAAATGGCCACAAATTCCCACAGACACTCCAAAATGACCATGAGGGGAGGTTAAAAAAGGGGTTGTAAAGGTAATTTTTTTATTTTCTACATACCGTATATACTCGAGTATAGGCCGACCCGAATATAAGCCGAGGCCCCCAATTTACCCCCAAAAAAACTGGCAAACTTATTGACTCGTGTATAAGCCGAGGGTAAGACATGCCTGTCCATCCCTGTGTGTGTGTCCGTCCATCCCTGTGTGTCCGTCCATCCCTGTGTGTCCGTCCATCCCTGTGTGTCCGTCCATCCCTGTGTGTCCGTCCATCCATCCGTGTGTGTGTGTGTGTGTGTGTGTGTGTGTGTGTGTGTGTGTGTGTGTGTGTGTCCAGCCTACCTGTGTCCTGAGCCTTTGTCCCGAGCCTCCGTCCCGTGCCGAGCCTCCTTGCCTCCGTGCCTCGCCGCCGTGCCTCGCCGCCATGCCATGCCTTGCCTCCGGTCCCGTCCCGTGCCGTGCCGTCCTGTGCCTTGCCTCCGTCCCGTGCCCTCTTCGTTCGTCGGCGCCTCGGCGGCCATTGTAAAATTCAAAAGCTGCGCCGCCGCCTTCGCCTGTGATAGGCGGAACACTGAATTTCCCAGCAGCCTGTGTTCCGCCTATCACGTACATCGTATCATCCTCGTCCGTAGTACGAGGATGATACGAAGTCCGTGATAGGCGGAACACAGGCTGCTGGGAAATTCAGTGTTCCGCCTATCACAGGCGAAGGGGGAGCCGGAGGCGCGGCTTTTGAATCAGAATGGCCGCTGTCTGTCTGCTCGACACGCTGATCGAGCGGGCAGACAGCGATGACTCGAGTATAAGCCGAGGGGGGCACTTTCAGCCTCAAAAAAGAGGCTGAAAATCTCGGCTTATACTCGAGTATATACGGTAGGTTCCTTTAAGCTAGTGCATTGTTGGTTCACTTATCTTTTCCTTCGATTTCCCTTCTAAATGTT
>NW_027507789.1:227023049-227064364 GCF_037356315.1 Lithobates pipiens
CCTGGGATGACAAAACCTCCCTCCCCCCCCCCCCCCCCAAGTAAAGGGCCTACAATACCAGATACCCAGTTTCATCCCATTCCCCTTATAGAAGTGACCTCTGCACATCATATGACCCCCCCAACTGCCAACCACATGTTGTTAGGTGACAGTACTGTCACTTCCAGACTAGAGAGGACCCCCTACAGGGAACCCCCTCCCCAATACCACCCCTCCAGTACAGAGCATAGACCACCCTCAATATATCATCATACATACCCCCCACCCCAACATATCATCATACATACCCCCCACCCCAACATATCATCATACATACCCCCCACCCCAACATATCATCATACATACCCCCCACCCCAACATATCATCATACATACCCCCCACCCCAACATATATCCTATACACCCCCAAAATAACATCCTATATACCCTCCCCCCCCAATATATCATCCTATATAACCCACCCAGCCCCAACATATCCTATATTATCCCCCCTTTCCCTACAGCACAGAGTATAATGATATACACCTCCCGTCCTACCATCACCACTACAGGAAGCGGCTATACAGCCCCCAAGATCGCCCATAGACGGATATACTATGAGGGGCCCCATAGCTCCGCACCCGGGGCCACACCACGTGCTCTCTCACCTCCAGCCGGATCCCGAATGTAACACGCTACCAGCTCGCGCGTTTAAATGTCCCCCGGAGCCGCGCTATGATTGGCCGGTTCGAGGAACAGCACGGCGCTCATTGGGCGGTTTGAAAAGAAGCCGGTCCGTGTTCCCGCGAGATTAACCCGGAGTGTGCCGGGGGGGAGGAGTGCGCGTCCCCGTCTATAACCCTCCCCCCTCCCCCCATCCCGGGGTCCGGAAAGGGGATATAGACGACCTGTCACTGCTTACCACCCCAACCCCATCCCTATATATGTATATCTATATACCCCACCCCACCCCTATATATATATATATATATATATACCCCATCCCTATATATGTATATCTATATACCCCACCCCACCCCTATATATATACCCCATCCCTATATATGTATATCTATATACCCCACCCCACCCCTATATATATACCCCATCCCTATATATCTATCTGTATACCCCATCCTTATATATATCTATATACCCCATCCCTATATATATATCTATATACCCCATCCCTATATATCTATCTATATACCCCACCCATCCCTATATATATATATATATATATATATATATATATATATATATATATATACCCCATCCCTATATATCTATCTGTATACCCCATCCTTATATATATCTATATACCCCATCCCTATATATATATATCTATATACCCCATCCCTATATATCTATCTATATACCCCACCCATCCCTATATATATATATATATATATATATATATATATATATATATATATATATATATATACCCCATCCCTATATATATCTATATACCCCATCCCTATATATATCTATATACCCCACCCCATCCCTATATATCTATATACCCCATCCCTATATATATATATATATATATATATATCCCACTCCACCCTTATATATCTATCTGTATACCCCACCCCATCCCTATATATACCCCACCCTTATATATCTATATATATATCCCATCCCTATATATCTATATATATATCCCATCCCTATATATCTATCTATATTCCCCATCTCTAATTCTGGAGGGTGGTATTTAACCACTTCGCCCCCAGGCCAATTCTGACATTTCTCTCCTACATGTAAAATTCATCATTTTTTTGCTAGAAAATGACACGGAACCCCCAAACATTATATATGTTTTTTGTAGCGAAGACCCCAGACAATACAATGGCGGTTGTTGCAACTTTTTACCTCGCACGGTATTTGCGCAGCAATTATTCGAACATATTTTTTTCAGGAAGAAAACAGTTTCATGCTTAAAGCGGGACTCCGCGGTTTTTTTTTTTTTTTTTTTAAAGCCAGCAGCTACAAATACTGCAGCTGCTGACTTTTAAAATAATGACACTTACCTGTCCAGCGCGCCCGCGATGTCGGCACCCGAAGCAGATCTCTCGATTGTCTCTCGGGTGCTGCCGCCGCCATCTTGGGTATGGGAATCAGGAAGTGGAGCCTTTCGGCTTCATTTCCCGGTTCCCTACTGCGCATGTGCGAGTCGCGCTGCGCAATAAGGACGCTCCCCGCTGCCTCTGGGATCCGTGTGTTTCCCAGCAGGCAGCGGGGGACTTTTGGAAAGGGGCGTAATCTACGCCCCTTTCCGCAGAGAGCTATCCCGGAAGTGGGTGCAGATACCTGTACTGTACAGGTACCTGCACCCCCCTCCCCCCTGAAAGGTGCCAATTGTGGCGCCGGAGGGGGGGGGGGAGGGTTCCGATGAGCGGAAGGTCCACTTTAGGGTGGACCTCCGCTTTAAAAAACAAAAAAACAGTAAAGTTAGCCCAATTTTTTTTGCATAATGTGATAGATGAAGAGTAAATAGATACCCAACATGTCACGCTTCAAAATTGCACGCGCTCGTGGAATGGCGCCAAACTTTGGTATTTAAAATCCCCCATAGGCGACGCTTTAAATTTTTTTACTGGTTACATGTTTTGCGTTACAGAGGAGATCTAGGGCTAGAATTATTGCTCTCGCTCTAACGTTTGCGGCAATACCTCACATGTGTGGTTTGCACACCGTTTTCATATGTGGGCGGGACTTACGTATGCGTTCGCTTCTGCGTACGAGCTCACGGGGACAGGGGGCGCTTAATTATTTATATTTTATTGTTAATTTTACTTTTATTTTTTTAGTTTGACACAAACATCCCTTGTAATAGGAATATGGCACGATCGGACCTATTTACAGTGAGATATGGGGGGGGGGGGGGTCAATAAGACCCCACATCTCACCTCTAGGCTGGGAAGAATAAAATAAAAAAAATTTAAAAAACGATCCCGGCTTCCCAGACGAGGTGGAGCCGTTATTTTGAATGCAGAGGCCGGGCGTGACGTCATAACAACGCGCCGGGCCTCTGAACGATCATAGAGACTCCGGGGACCATCTGGTCCGCCGGAAATCTCTATGGTATTATCTGGGGGCCGGCGGATCCTGTGACCGACTCACTGATGGAAGCGGTGAGTCTGTAGAAGCACCGGAGGGCGGCGGGGGGGGGGGGGGGGGGGTGGAGGAGAAGCAGACCAGAAGGTAACAGTAAGCCCAATAAAACCAGCAGCTCCTTTGGGGTTCAGTGCTACATATATATATATATATATATATATATATATATATATATATATATATATACACCCCACCCTTATACACCTATATATATACCTCACCCATCCCTATATATGTATATACCCCGTCCCTATATATCTATAGACACATGATCTGATACTTCTGGTAGCGGCTCGCTCCCGATCATACACAGCGAGGGTCGATCATTAGGTACTGCGGACTCGATGTCACAGAAACATAGTTTGGCGGTCTGACTATGTAAACAAGGCAGATCACCGTTCTGACAGGAGGGAAGGCCTGGAATCCTGTGTTCCTGCAAAGTCATCCCCTAGTAAAAGCAACCCCCCCCCCCCCCCACAGTACAAAAACACTGGCTAGGCACACAATTAACCCTTTGATCATCCCTGATGTTAAACCCCTTCCCAGCCAGTGTCATTGGTACAGTGACAGTGCATATTTTTTAGCACTGATCATTGTATTAGTGTCATTGGCCACCAAAAAGTGTCAGTTAGTGTCTGAATGCTACAAGTCACTGATCACCATAACTAGTAAATACATGAATAGATCTATCCCATAGTTTGTAGACGATATAACTTTTGCGCAAAGCAATCAGTATACACTTATTGGGATTTTTTTTTTTACCAAAAATATGTAGCAAAATACGTATCGGCCTAAACTGATGAAGAAATTTGATTCTTTACTCTTTTTTATTAGATGTTTTATAGCAGAATGTAAAAAACTACAAGTTATTTCCGAAGGAGCCTGTGATACTTCTGTACATGGGAGGAGCCTGTGATACTTGTGTACGTGGGAGGAGCCTGTGATACTTCTGTACATGGGAGGAGCCTGTGATACTTGTGTACGTGGGAGGAGCCTGTGATACTTCTGTACATGGGAGGAGCCTGTGATACTTGTGTACGTGGGAGGAGCCTGTGATACTTCTGTACATGGGAGGAGCCTGTGATACTTCTGTACATGGGAGGAGCCTGTGATACTTATGTACATGGGAGGAGTCTGTGATAATTATGTATATGGCAGGAGGCGGTTGCTATGCAGTGTGGGGCAGTTGCTATGCAGTGTGGGGGTGGGGTGGTTGCTATGCGGGGTGGGGGAGCGGTTTCTAGGCAGTGTGGGGGTGGGGCGGTTGCTATGCAGTGTGGGGGTGGGGTGGTTGCTATGCAGTGTGAGGGTGGGGCGGTTGCTATGCAGTGTGGGGCGGTTGCTATGCAGTTTGGGCGGTTGCTATGCAGTGTGGGGGGCGGTTGCTATGCAGTGTGGGGGGTGGGGTGGTTGCTATGCGGGGTGGGGCAGTTGCTATGCAGCGTGGGGTGGTTGCTATGCAGTGTGGGGCGGTTGCTATGCAGTGTGGGGGTGGGGTGGTTGCTATGCGGGGTGGGGGACCGGTTTCTAGGCAGTGTGGGGGTGGGATGGTTGCTATGCAGTGTGAAGCGGTTGCTATGCAGTGTGGGGGTGGGGTGGTTGCTATGCGGGGTGGGGGAGCGGTTGCTATGCAGTGTGAGGGTGGGGCGCTTGCTATGCAGTGTGGGGGTGGGGCGGTTGCTATGCAGTGTGGGGCGGTTGCTATGCAGTGTGGGGTGGTTGCTATGCAGTGTGGGGTGGTTGCTATGCAGTGTGGGGGGCGGTTGCTATGCAGTGTGGGGGGTGGGGCAGTTGCTATGCAGCGTGGGGGTGGGGTGGTTGCTATGCAGTGTGGGGCGGTTGCAATGCAGTGTGGGGGTGGGGTGGTTGCTATGCGGGGTGGGGGAGCGGTTGCTATGCAGTGTAGGGGTGGGGCGGTTGCTATGCAGTGTTGGGCGGTTGCTATGCAGTGTGGGGGAGGGGCGGTTGCTATGCAGTGGTGGGGAGGGGCGGTTGCTATGCGATCTACATTCAGGAAGAGGAAATACTTCTGTGTCCCCAGTGGGAAGATGTCGCCTCACTTCCTGTATTGGGGACACAACGGCAGGAAAGTAGAACAGCCAATCATAACATGGTAAGTGTCGGAGCCCCTCCCCCATGTCCGGTTCTCCCCCTCCCCCTCTCCTCAGCCATGTTATCGGTGTGCGGGAAGAAGATGGCCGCCCGGTCACGTGTCCCGGCTCCTCCTCTCCGGGGCGGTGTTCGGGTCTCCAGGGAGATGATTGGTTGTGACGCGGGTGTGGGCGGGTCCGGTGTCGCGCACGCTGATTCGCTCGCTGTAAGAGAGGTGTGTGGGGCTGGCAGACATGCAGTGACCCAGTGGCCTAATGGATAAGGCATCAGCCTCCGGAGCTGGGGATTGTGGGTTCGAGTCCCATCTGGGTCGCTCCGAAAACCATTTTATAAAATGAGGAGGGGAGACCCGGAGCGGGACCGACCGCCGGGACACCGAGAGCGCCCGCCCGATCCCCGCACACCGACACCGGCGATACCTGTACCCGGGTGTCATTACCGGGAGAGCCGCGAGCGGAATCATCATCATTATTATTACTTCTTCAGTTCCATTATTCCTTATGGGGATCTCATGGATGAGATTACATCCGGATCTCCCCCACAACCGATACATTGTATCTTCACACTAATGACGTCATTGAAGAGAAATCCATCGCCTGCGATCCCATCCCCGACCATCGGATGTCCCCGCCGTACACGACCCGCGATCCCATCCCCGACCATCGGATGTCCCCGCCGTACACGACCCACAATCCCATCCCTGACCGCCAGATGATCCCGCCGTACACCACCCGCGATCCCATCCCCGACCGCCGGATGTCCCCGACGCACACGACCCGCAATCCCATCCCCGACCGCCGGATGTCCCGCCGTACACCACCCGCGATCCCATCCCCGACCGCCAGATGATCCCGCCGTACACGACCCCCGATCCCATCCCCGACCGCCGGATGATCCCGCCGTACACGACCCACGATCCCATCCCCGACCGCCGGATGTCCCCGACGCACACGACCCGCAATCCCATCCCCAACCGCCGGATGTCCCCGACGCACACGACCCGCGATCCCATCCCCGACCGCCAGATGATCCCGCCGTAAACCACCCGCGATCCCATCCCCGACCGCCGGATGATCCCGCCCTACACGACCCCCGATCCCATCCCCGACCGCAAGATGATCCCACTGTACACGATCCCATCCCCGACCGCCAGATGATCCCGCCGTACACCACCCGCGATCCCATCCCCGACCGCCGGATGTCCCCGACGTACACCACCCGCGATCCCATCCCCGACCGCCAGATGATCCCGCCGTACACCACCCGCGATCCCATCCCCGACCGCCGGATGTCCCCGACGCACACGACCCGCGATCCCATCCCCGACCGCCAGATGATCCCGCCGTACACCACCCGCGATCCCATCCCCAACCGCCGGATGATCCCGCCGTACACGACCCCCGATCCCATCCCCGACCGCCAGATGATCCCGCAGTACACCACCCGCGATCCCATCCCCGACCGCCGGATGTCCCCGACGTACACCACCCGCGATCCCATCCCCGACCGCCAGATGATCCCGCCGTACACCACCCGCGATCCCATCGCCGACCGCCGGATGTCCCCGACGCACACGACCCGCGATCCCATCCCCGACCGCCAGATGATCCCGCCGTACACCACCCGCGATCCCATCCCCAACCGCCGGATGTCCCCGACGCACACGACCCGCGATCCCATCCCCGACCGCCGGATGATCCCGCCGTACACGACCCACGATCCCATTCCCGACCGCCAGATGATTCCACCGTACACGACCCACGATCCCATCCCCGACCGCCAGATGATCCCGCCGTACACCACCCGCGATCCCATCCCCGACCGCCGGATGTCCCCGACGCACACGACCCGCGATCCCATCCCCGACCGCCAGATGATCCCGCCGTACACCACCCGCGATCCCATCCCCAACCGCCGGATGTCCCCGACGCACACGACCCGCGATCCCATCCCCGACCGCCAGATGATCCCGCCGTACACCACCCGCGATCCCATCCCCGACCGCCGGATGATCCCGCCGTACACGACCCACGATCCCATTCCCGACCGCCAGATGATTCCACCGTACACGACCCACGATCCCATCCCCGACCGCCAGATGATCCCGCCGTACACCACCCGCGATCCCATCCCCGACCGCCGGATGTCCCCGACGCACACGACCCGCGATCCCATCCCCGACCGCCAGATGATCCCGCCGTACACCACCCGCGATCCCATCCCCAACCGCCGGATGTCCCCGACGCACACGACCCGCGATCCCATCCCCGACCGCCAGATGATCCCGCCGTACACCACCCGCGATCCCATCCCCGACCGCCGGATGATCCCGCCGTACACGACCCACGATCCCATTCCCGACCGCCAGATGATTCCACCGTACACGACCCACGATCCCATCCCCGACCGCCAGATGATCCCGCCGTACACCACCCGCGATCCCATCCCCGACCGCCGGATGTCCCCGACGTACACCACCCGCGATCCCATCCCCGACCACCAGATGATCCCGCCGTACACCACCCGCGATCCCATCCCCGACCGCTGGATGTCCCCGACGCACACGACCCGCGATCCCATCCCCGACCGCCGGATGATCCCGCCGTACACGACCCCCGATCCCATCCCCGACCGCCAGATGATCCCACCGTACACCACCCACGATCCCATCCCCGACCGGCAGATGATCCGGACGTACACCACCCGCGATCCCATCCCCGACCGCCGGATGTCCCCGACGTACACCACCCGCGATCCCATCCCCGATCCCATCCCCGACCGCCGGATGTCCCCGACGCACACGACCCGCGATCCCATCCCCGACCGCCAGATGATCCCGCCGTACACCACCCGCGATCCCATCCCCGACCGCCGGATGATCCCGCCGTACACGACACACGATCCCATCCCCGACCGCCAGATGATCCCACCGTACACGACCCACGATCCCATCCCCGACTGCCAGATGATCCCACCGTACACGACCCACGATCCCATCCCCGACCGCCAGATGATCCCGCCGTACACCACCCGCGATCCCATCCCCGACCGCCGGATGTCCCCGACATACACCACCCGCGATCCCATCCCCGACCGCCAGATGATCCCGCCGTACACCACCCGCGATCCCATCCCCGACTGCCGGATGTCCCCGACGCACACGACCCGCGATCCCATCCCCGACCGCCAGATGATCCCGCCGTACACCACCTGCGATCCCATCCCCGACCGCCGGATGATCCCGCCGTACACGACCCGCGATCCCGACCGCCGAATGTCCCAGCCATACACGACCCATGATCCCATCCTCGACCGCCGGATGTCCCAGCCGTACACGACCCACGACCCCATCCCCGACCGCCGGATGATCCCGCCGTCCACGACCCGCGATCCCATCCCTGACCGCCGGATGACCCTGCCGTACACGACCCGCAATCCCATCCCCGACCGCCGGATGTCCCCGCTGTACACGGCCCGCGATCCCACCCCCGACCAACGGATGTCCCCGCCGTACACGACCCGCGATCTCATCCCCGACCACCGGATGTCCCCGCCGTGCACGACCCGCGATCCCATCCCCGACCGCCGGATGTCCCCGACATACACCACCCGCGATCCCATCCCCGACCGTCGGATGACCCCGCCGTACACAACCGGCGATCCCAGCATCGGCCACTGGATGTCCCTGCCATACACGGCCCACGATCCCAGCCACCAGATGTCCCCCATGTACACAGCCATCTGGCCACCAGATGTCCCCTCTGTACACTGTTTGCGATCCCAACCCCGGCCACCAGATGTCCCCACCATACACGGCCTGCAATCCCAGCCCCGACCACCAGATGTCCCCACTGTACATAGTTACATAGTAGGTGAGGTCGAAAAGAGACACAAGTCCATCAAGTCCAACCTATGTGTGTGATTATATGTCAGTATTACATTGTATATCTCTGTATGTTGCGGTCATTCAGGTGCTTATCTAATAGTTTCTTGAAACTATCGATGCCCCCCGCTGAGACCACTGCCTGTGGAAGGGAATTCCACATCCTTGCCAATCTTACAGGCTGCAATCCCAGTACTAACCACTGGATGTCCCCACTATTACCCAGGTTGCAATCCCAGTACCTGCCAATAGATATCCCCACTATTACACAGGCTGCAATCCCAGTACCAGCCACTGGATGTCCCCACTATTAAGGAAGCTGCAATCCCAGCACCAACCACTGGATGTCCCCACTATTACACGGGCTGCAATCCCAGTACCTGCCAATAGATATCCCCACTATTACACAGGCTGCAATCCCAGTACCAGCCACTGGATGTCCCCACTATTACACGGGCTGCAATCCCAGTACCTGCCAATAGATATCCCCACTATTACACAGGCTGCAATCTCAGCACCAACCACTGGATGTACTCATTATTACACAGGCTGCAATCCCAGTACTAGCCACTAGATGTCCCCAATATTTTAATGGCTGTAATCCCAGCTCCAACCACTGGCTGGCTGTCCTCACTATTACACAGGCTGCAATCCCAGTACCAACCACTGGATGGCCCCACTATTACAGGAGGCTGCAATCCCAGTACCAACCACTGGATGTCCTCACTATTACACAGGCTGCAATTCGAGGACTGGCCACCAGATGTCCCCAATATTACATAGGCTGCAATCCCAGCACCAACCACTGGATGGCCCCACTAAAAATTGGCTGCAATCCCAGGATTAACCACTGGATGTCCTCACTATTACACAGGCTGCAATCCCAGTCCTAGCCACTAGATGTCCCCAATATTATACTGGCTGCAATCCCAGTACCAGCCACTGGATGTCCCCATTATTACACACGCTGAAATCCCAGCCCTGGCCACTAGATGTCTCCCACTAATACACACGCTGCAATCCCAGCATTGGCCAATAGATGTCCCCACTAATACACAGGCTGCAATCCCAGCATTGGCCAATAGATGTCCCCACTAATACACAGGCTGCAATCCCAGCACCAACCACTGGATGGCCCCACTATTACACAGGCTGCAATTCGAGGACTGGCCACCAGATGTCCCCAATATTACATAGGTTGCAATCCCAGCACCAACCACTGGATGTCCTCACTATTATACTGGCTGCAATCCCAGTACCAGCCACTGGATGTCCCCATTATTACACACGCTGCAATCCCAGCCCTGGCCACTAGATGTCTCCCACTAATACACACGCTGCAATCCCAGCATTGGCCAATAGATGTCCCCACTAATACACAGGCTGCAATCCCAGCATTGGCCAATAGATGTCCCCACTAATACACAGGCTGCAATCCCAGCACCAACCACTGGATGGCCCCACTATTACACAGGCTGCAATTCGAGGACTGGCCACCAGATGTCCCCAATATTACATAGGCTGCAATCCCAGCACCAACCACTGGATGGCCCCACTATTACAGGAGGCTGCAATCCCAGCACCAACCACTGGATGTCCCCACTAAAAATTGGCTGCAATCCCAGGATTAACCACTGGATGTCCTCACTATTACACAGGCTGCAATCCCAGTCCTAGCCACTAGATGTCCCCAATATTATACTGGCTGCAATCCCAGTACCAGCCACTGGATGTCCCCATTATTACACACGCTGCAATCCCAGCACTGGCCACTAGATGTTCCCACTAATACACAGGCTGCAATCCCAGCACTGGCCACTAGATGTCTCCAATACACAGGCTGCAATCCCAGCATTGGCCACTAGATGTCCCCACTAATACACAGGCTGCAATCCCAGCACTGACCACGAGTTGTCCCCCATATTACGCAGGCTCCAATCCCAGCTTCTAGCCACCAGATGCCCCCAATATTACATAGGCTGCAATCCCAGCACCAACCACTGGATGGCCCCACTATTGCACATAAGGGAAGCCAGGCTGATAAGGGAGACAGACTGAGCCATACACCAGAAGAATTTCTTTTGGGGAAAAAAATTCCACTGTATGCAATGCGGTTCTCTCCATGGAAACTGCTGCCCCCCAATCCCCCTGATTGTGCACCCCCAATCCCCCTGCTTGTGAGCCCAATCCCCTTGCTTATGCGCCCCCCCAATCCCCCTGCTTGTGCACCCCCAATGCCCCTGCTTGTACCCCCTATCCCTTTGCTTGTATGCCCCCCAATCCCCCTGCTTATGCCCCCCCCATCCCCCTGCTTGTACCCCCAATCCCCTTGCTTGTGCACCCCCCAATCCCCCTGATTGTGAGCCCCCCAATCCCCTTGCTTGTGCGCCCCCCCAATCCCCTTGCTTGTGCACCCCCCAATCCACCTGATTGTGAGCCCCCCAACCCCCTTGCCTGTGCGCCCCCCAATCCCCCTGCTTGTGCCCCCACCCCCCTGCTTGTACCCCCAATCCCCCTGCTTGTGCACCCCCCAATCCCCCTCCTTGTGCCCCCCCATCCCTCTGCTTGTACCCCCAATCCCTTTGCTTGTGCACCCCCCAATCCCCCTGCTTGTGCACCCCCAATCCCCCTGCTTGTGTGGCCGCCCTCTTCAAATTGCATGCACGTGCAATCTCTCCTATAACTGCAGCGTCTGAGCTCTCCAGATATATGTTATACAGGAGTGACATCACCGCTCTCCAGATATGAGCTATATTATACAGAAGTGACATCACCGCTCCCCAGATATAAGATAATTATATATATATAGACGGTAATGGTCTCTGATAGGACTCAGTGGGGCTGATTTACTAGAGACAAACAGACTGAACACTCTGCAAAGTGCCGTTGCTCCAGAGCTTAGTAAATGAGGGGAAGCTCTGCTGACTTCCATCATCCAATCATGTGCAAGCAAAAATAATGTTTTTTGTTTTTCATTTTCCTTGCATGTGATTGGATATTCTTTGCACAGCGCGGGGATCACGGGGGAGAGGCGCGGGGATCTCATTATCAGAGAAATCTGTGCTCATTAAAGGAGGATGAGAAGAATCGGAGGGGTGTCGGAGTCCCCTCACCGCCTCCCCTCTCCTCATTCCTCATTCATGATCCCCCCACAGACGCCCCTCATTAGCATGAGGCTGGGAGGACAGCAGACAGACAGAGCCGTCCTCAGCCATGGATCTCCTCTCCGGAGCTCTTCTCCTCCTCCTGTCCGCCACCCTCGTCACCACCGCAGGTAAGTGCCCCCCCTATAATAATATTTGTATAGCGCCCCCCCCCGGGGACACTCATCGGGTGGGTGTTGGGATCTCTGCTCAGGACTGGTCAGGTGTCTGGAGTCCTCCTTTAACTTCTAGACGAGATCTGAAGACGCGCCGTTCTCCTAGCTACAAACTCCGCGCCGGAACCATCGAAACATAAAAGAAAGTCGATGATTACAAATATTTTAAACTTTTGTATTATTAAAAAAAAAAAAAAAAAAAATGCTCGGCTGCGACCAATCGCTGGCAAGAAAAGAAAACGCACCAAAATGTATCGCTTTAAAAAGTGCGATGGCGATGAATATTTCATGTGTGGGAATGGGAAGTGCAGGGGATACATTGTATCATCGCGGACACTCGGGAACAAGTCTTATGTGTTGCCATCAGTGGAAGAAACGTACCGAAAGGTTACAGGAATGGACCAGCGACCAATCAGAAGTCATCGTTGGGACGGGGGACTCAGAGAGAGAATGTGGTTCTTTATTGGGGCCGTCGCTGTCATTCCCATCTGGGAGCCCCAGGAGGTCTCATTCCATGTAAAGCAGCGAGGTGCAAATACAGAAGGACTACAAGTCCCAGCATGTATAACCTTCACCCTGCAGAATATATCACTATGGATCTATCAGAAGGAGGAGGGGAGGGAGCGATGTTCTGCAGATCCCTACAGAGGTCAGTGGTGGGATAATCTGCAGAATATATCAATATGGATCTGTCAGGAGGGGGTGGGATGGAGTGATGTTCTGCAGATCTGTAGAGGGGTCAGTGGTGGGATAATCTGCTGAATATATCAATATGGATCTGTCAGGAGGGGAGGGAGCGATGCTCTGCAGATCTGTAGAGAGGTCAGTGGTGGAATAATCTGCAGAATATATCAATATGGATCTGTCAGGAGGGGGAGGGGAGGGAGCGATGCTCTGCAGATCTCTACAGAGGTCAGTGATGGGATAATCTGCAGAATATATCAATATGGATCTGTCAGGAGGGGGAGGGGATGGAGCGATGTTCTGCAGATCTCTACAGAGGTCAGTGGTGGAATAATCTGCAGAATATATCAATATGGATCTGTCAGGAGGGGAGGGAGCGATGCTCTGCAGATCTGTAGAGAGGTCAGTGGTGGAATAATCTGCAGAATATATCAATATGGATCTGTCAGGAGGGGGGGAGGATGGAGCGATGTTCTGCAGATCTGTATAGAGGTCAGTGATGGGATAATCTGCAGAATATATCAATATGGATCTGTCAGGAGGGGGAGGGGAGGGAGCGATGCTCTGCAGATCTGTAGAGGGGTCAGTGGTGGAATAATCTGCAGAATATATCAATATGGATCTGTCAGGAGGGGGAGGGGATGGAGCGATGCTCTGCAGAGCTACAGAGAGGTCAGTGGTGGAATAATCTGCAGAATATATCAATATGGATCTGTCAGGAGGGGGAGGGGATGGAGCGATGTTCTGCAGATCTCTACAGAGGTCAGTGATGGGATAATCTGCAGAATATATGAATATGGATCTGTCAGGAGAGGGATGGGAGGGAGCGATGTTCTGCAGATCTCTACAGACGTCAGTGATGGGATAATCTGCAGAATATATGAATATGGATCTGTCAGGAGGGGGAGGGGAGGGAGCGATGTTCTGCAGATCTGTAGAGAGGTCAGTGATGGGATAATCTGCAGAATATATCAATATGGATCTGACAGGAGGGGGAGGGGAGGGAGCGATGTTCTGCAGATCTCTACAGAGGTCAGTGATGGGATAATCTGCAGAATATATCAATATGGATCTGTCAGGAGGGGGAGGGGATGGAGCGATGTTCTGCAGATCTGTAGAGGGGTCAGTGGTAGGATAGTCTGCAGAATATATCAATATGGATCTGTCAGGAGGGGGAGGGGATGGAGCGATGTTCTGCAGATCTCTACAGAGGTCAGTGATGGGATAATCTGCAGAATATATCAATATGGATCTGTCAGGAGGGGGAGGGGAGGGAGCGATGTTCTGCAGATCTCTACAGAGGTCAGTGATGGGATAATCTGCAGAATATATCAATATGGATCTGTCAGGAGGGGGAGGGGATGGAGCGATGTTCTGCAGATCTGTAGAGAGGTCAGTGATGGGATAATCTGCAGAATATATCAATATGGATCTGACAGGAGGGGGAGGGGAGGGAGCGATGTTCTGCAGATCTGTAGAGAGGTCAGTGGTGGGATAGTCTGCAGAATATATCAATATGGATCTGACAGGAGGGGGAGGGGATGGAGCGATGTTCTGCAGATCTGTAGAGAGGTCAGTGGTGGAATAATCTGCAGAATATATCAATATGGATCTTACAGGAGGGGGAGGGGATGGAGCGATGTTCTGCAGATCTGTAGAGAGGTCAGTGATGGGATAGTCTGCAGAATATATCAATATGGATCTGACAGAAGGAGGAGGGGAGGGAGCAATGTTCTGCAGATCTGTAGAGAGGTCAGTGGTGGGATAATCTGCAGAATATATCAATATGGATCTGTCAGGAGGGGGATGGGACGGAGCGATGCTCTGCAGATCTGTATAGAAGTCAGTGGTTTGATAATCTGCAGAATATATCAATATGGATCTGTCAGGAGGGGGAGGGGACGGAGCGATGCTCTGCAGATCTGTAGAGGGGTCAGTGGTGGGATAATCTGCAGAATATATCAATATGGATCTGTCAGGAGGGGGAGGGGACGGAGCGATGCTCTGCAGATCTGTAGAGGGGTCAGTGGTTTGATAATCTGCAGAATATATCAATATGGATCTGTCAGGAGGGGGAGGGGATGGAGCGATGTTCTGCAGATCTGTAGAGAGGTCAGTGGTTTGATAATCTGCAGAATATATCAATATGGATCTGACAGGAGGGGGAGGGGATGGAGCGATGTTCTGCATATCTGTAGAGAGGTCAGTGGTGGGATAATCTGCAGAATATATCAATATGGATCTGTCAGGAGGGGGAGGGGAGGGAGCGATGCTCTGCAGAGATGCGACTTGTCAGGCTGGGGGAACATTTTGTTCCGCACCTCTATGGACTGGTAGATGGGACCCGGTGACCTCATTGAAGGTATTTCGCTGCTCGGTGTCAGCAAATCAGAAGTGTAGACACGGCGGGGGTGGGGGGGGGGTCATTTATGGTGTGTACTTTCCATGGCGCTCCTATTCAGGCGGCTGAATGTGCGCTCTGTCTCTCCGGGGGCCACTCACAGAGCCATGAAATCTCCTAAACACAGCAGACAATAGCCGACCCTCCAACCTGCAGATTCTTCCCCGATGGCAAATAATTACAAATCTGCCTGGTAACCGAGAGGAGGGGGGGAGGGGGGGGCTCGTTAACACTGGCGGGTCAGAGCAGAGGTGAAGCCGAGAACCCCCCCCCCCCCCACCAATCACAGAGTGGAGGAACGGTGGACCGCTCAACAAAGACCCCAAATCAGTCGTTTCCATCATGGAGACCACGAATTGGAACATATGGGGAACTAGAACTATTTGTAGGAAGGGTAGAATTGTCTACCATGTAGGAGATATCCCCTCATTTCCTGTCTCAGAGACACAACAGGAAGTTAGAGGAAATCTCCCACTGTAAGGCTATTTGCCCCCTTCGCTGTCACTGGAACAGGTGTCCCCATTAGAAGATTCCTGTTCTGGTGACAACTCGACCACTTTAGGTTCCCCATCTGTTTCCATCTCTGTAGTCACCAGTACAACTGGAGCGTGGATCTCCTCATAGGGGACCCCAGACAGTAACGACAATTTGAAAGAGGGTCTAACTCCTCCACACTCCATCCAACATAAAGAAAAATATGCCTTTACTAATAATTTACTGCTCTGATAGCCAGCAAAGGGGTTCCAACTCAGGACAAAAGGGGTCCCAATTTAAACCAAAGAGGACCCGATTCTTTAATAAGGAAGGTCAAAGTTGCATAAAATCAATTCACAAGCAACACACCAATCCGAGGGTGTCCAAATCAAGTCCAAGGGGACCCAATTCAAATCAAGAGGATCCAAATCAAACCAAATTGGGACCCAAATCAAGCCAAAGGTGGCCCAATTCAAATCATAGGTGGTCCAATTCAAATCAAAGTTTATCCAATTCAAATGGGATCCGATTCTAACCAAAGGAGACCCAATTCAGATCAAAGGGGGAGGGGGTAATTCAAGTTAAAGCAATTCAAACCAAAGGGGGCCCAGTTAAAATCAAAGAGGAGTTGATTCAAGCCAAAGGGAACCCGATTCAAATCAAAGGAGACCCGATTCAAATCAAAGGGGACCCAATTTATATCAAAGGGGACCCAATTCAGATCAAAGGAGACTCAATTCAAATCAAAGGGGACCCAAATTCAGATCAAAGGGGACCCAATTCAAATCCATGGGGGTCCAAAACAAATCAAAGGTGGCCCAAATCAAATCAAAGTTGATCCAATTCAAATCAAAGGTGAACCAATTCAAATGGGACCCAATTCTAACCAAAGGAGACCCAATTCAGATTAAAGGGGGAGGGGGCAATTCAAGTTAAAGGGGACGGAATTCAAACCAAAGGGGGCCCAGTTAAAATCAAAGAGGAGTTGATTCAAGCCAAAGGGGACCCAATTCAAATCAAAGGAGACCCGATTCAAATCAAAGGGGACCCAATTTATATCAAAGGAGACCCAATTCAAATCAAAGGTGACCCAAATTCAGATCAAAGGGGACCCAATTCAAACCAAAGGGAATCCAATTCAAATCAAAGGTGACCCAATTCAAATCAAAGGTGAACCAATTCAAATGGGACCCAATTCTAACCAAAGGAGACCCAATTCAGATTAAAGGGGGAGGGGGCAATTCAAGTTAAATGGGACCAAATTCAAACCAAATGGGGCCCAGTTTAAATCAAAGAGGACCAGATTCATTCCAAAGGGGACCCAATTCAAATTCATGGGGATCCAAAACAAATCCATGGGGACACAATTTAAACCAAAGGAGACCCAATTCAAATTAAAGGGGATGGGGTCAATTCAATTAATTCAACTTAAAGTGGACCGAATTCAAAATAAAGGTGACCCAATTCAAATCAAATTCATACTCAAATCTGTTTCTATTTTATAAAGAAGGTTATAACTGCAAAAATGTGAATATCAATGACCAAGTCACACACCAATCCCAAGCACCCGACTCTACTATTAACTTTACTACATGGTGGAGAATTAATTGCCCCTTCTTGCCTTGATCCAGCCCAGCAAAAAAAAAAAAAAGAGGGTCTTACTGCTCCATACTCAATCCAAGATAAACAACTGTCTTTTCATTTGCTTTAATCATTTTCAACCATACTATATTGAGATCCAGCACAAGGGAATCCAATTCAAATCAATCATTTAATCAAAGGGGAACAATTTGACATCAAAGGGGACCCAATTTAGGCCCAAGGAAAAAAAAATCGAATCAACTGAAATCAGAGGGCACACAATTAAAATCAAAAGGGGACTCTATTCTATTAAAAGGAGATGAAGTTCAAATTAAAGGGGACCCAATTTATATAAAATAGTACCCAATTCAGATCAAATTGGACCAAATCCAAATCAGAGGGGACCAAATTTAAATCAAAAGGGCCCAATGTAGGTCCAAGGTGACCAAATTCACATGAGATAGGAACCAAATTAAATCAGAGAGGAACCAATTCAAATCAAAGGGGATCCAATACAAATCAAAGGGGGCCCAATTCAAATCAAAGGGGATCCAATACAAATCAAAGGGGGCCCAATACAAATCAAAGGGGGCCCAATTCAAATCAAAGGGGGCCCAATACAAATCAAAGGGGGCCCAATACAAATCAAAGGGGGCCCAATACAAATCAAAGGGGGCCCAATTCAAATCTGTTTCTATTTTATAAAGAAGTTTACATAAATGTAAATATCAATACACAACCCACACAGCAATCCAAAGCACACAACTCTAATACCAACACTACTACATGGTTGTCAATGAATTGCCCCTTCTTCCCTTGATCCAGCCATGCTCCCGCACACTAAATTAGTGGCACACGTTACATCCGCCCCATATACACTCAAAACATTTTTTTTAACTCTTTTTATCCATTACAGGCGAGTGGAAGAACTCAACGTGGAACCTGGAAAGGAACCCGTCTAGAAGTCAATCAGAAGATCAGATGGACATTCCATGGACAATCTCTCTACAGAGATTCCCTGACCAAGGACTGCTCTCTGCAATCCGCCCCTTAGCGCCCGGGGACAGGAAGAAGGCCACAATCCTTCCAGATAAAAAGGCTAAGGCCAGGCTGGCTGTGGACAACAACACGGGACTGAGAAAAAGCAGCGTGGACCACGGCAACAGACTCCCAACCAATGTCTTACCTGCTCGTTCTTCGGTGAATGAATTCACCGACACGTCCGACACGCAAAAGCCCCGAGACAGGAACCTTCCTGATTTTGCATTTGCCTCCACCAATCTTCATACTGCAAAATCCATCTCAACACAAGGGCGCAGCAGTGAGAAGGCAAGCGAGTTACTGGACCATGAAAATAACCGGCCGGGCAAGATTAATCTTCAGAAACTCATAGAGCTTTCATATAACTCCAGCAAGCCAGCCTGGATGACCAACCGCCAACCCTCCAGCCTACTCTTCCAATTTCATGGTTTCCGGAAAGGTACCTTCATCTCACTACTCTACGTTAGGCTTGTGCAATTCGTTTCGTAACGAATCGAAATTCGGCCGAATTTTGCATCTTTCGGACATTCGGATGCATCCGAATGTCCGAATAAAAAAATAACAAATTACAACGAATACGAAAGAAATATAACGAATGAATTCGAATGAATTCGACATGATTCGACATTATTTCAACCGCATTCAAAAATATTTTGTGACCCGATTTTAGGGCCATGTATCTCGGGGTCACTTGGAGCTAGACACTTCAAATTTGGATATGTTGTATTGCTAGTATTATTGTGTTTGCATACCAAATTTGGGGTTTCTAGCTATAAGTGACCCCGAGATATGTGGCCCCAAAATCGGGTCGCAAAATGTCATTCTCTGCTCTATTAACTAATAACATTTTGAGACCCGATTTTGGGGCCACGTATCTCGGGGTCACTTATAGCTAGAAACCCCAAATTCGGTATGCAAACACAATAGTACTAGCACTACAACATATCCACTACTCCATTTGGAGTTTCTAGCACCAAGTGACCCCGAGATACATGGCCCTAAAGTCGGGTCACAAAATATTTTCGAATGTGGTTGAAATAATGTTGAATCATGTTGAAATCATTTCGAATCCGGTAGAAATATTTTCGAATTTGGTTGAAATATTTTCGAATGTGGCCGATTTTTCAAATTCGGTAGAAAACTAAACAAAATCCGAAAACAAATTTAAGGAAGTTAACGAATATAACTAAACGGAATGAATGAATTAACGAATTAAAACGAAAACAAAACTAAACAAATTTTTTCCTTTTGCACATGTCTACTCTACGTGTGAGCTTTGGATTCAAATGACCCTGCTACTGCATAAAGAACTGACTCAACTGGCATGCCATCATACACCATATGGCCAAAATTATGTGGACCCCCCCTCTATACTGAGTTCAGGTGTCTCCAGTGAAGGGTACTGTTAGTACTACACCATACAAAGATATTGTAGGCAATTGTGCCCTTGTGGTAACAGTTTGGTGAAGACCCTTTTTTGGTTCCACCATGACTGTGCCCCCCTATGTACAAAGCCAGCTTCATAAAGACAATGGGGTGACCAGTTTGGTGTGGAGGAACTCAAGTGTCCTGCACAGAACCCTGACCTCAACCCTACTAGACACCTATGGGATGAATTAGAATACCAATTGCTAGCCAGGTCTTCTCATCTAGCCTGATCTAGGACCTAACCTCATAAGTGGACATAAATTCCACAGTGTTGTAGAAAGTCTTTCCAGAAGGGTTGAGGGTGTCATAGCCACTAGGTGGAGGGAGTGGGGGGGGGGGGGGGAACGACTCCATATTAATGGCCATAGGGGGAGGGGCAACTCTATATTAACGGAAATTTGACGTTCAACAAAATCATATACAGTAGGTGTGGGGGTCAGGGGTCCACAAACCTGATTTTCAAACGAGAGGTTACTAATTTTTTTCCTCTGTAGTATCAACTTCATTATCTCCACCATTATAGCTTCTTATTAAATTATTTGGGTTTATTTTGTAGAATTTGAGAGCAAAGAAAGAAGCTGTCAGTTGGACTGCTACAAAACCAGGGATGAAAGGGAGGCCTACTGTAACAGCGACTTTGGTAAGTAGACTAATACGTTGCTGAGTCCTCAGTAGACATGTGCAATACGTTCCATTACAAATCGAAATTCGGACAAAATCTCCATTATCCTCAGATTCGGTTTGTATCTAAATTTCCCAATCACATTTTTTTATGAATCTGAAATGGATAACGGACCGAAATAACAAATTAAAAAATTCTTAATTGTAGTAGAAAAAAAATTGAAAATAAATTAAAATTTAAAAAAGGGGAATTTGAAATGGAAATATATATACAGTAAGGTAAAAAAAAGTGAAATAAGAAAAAAATATATAAAATAAAAATAATAAGAAAAAAAAATGGAATAGATTAGAATAGAACAGAACCGAATAGAATATAGGCTTCTTCCGAAAATCGAATGGATTTGAAAATAACAAATATACTAACCAAATCCAAAAACACAAAGCGAATCCGAATATATGAAACTAATTCCAAAAATGAATCATTCTAACATAACGAATATGACTAAACAAAATGATTAACCTAACGAACCAATCCTAAATGAAACTCAACTAATTTTTCTGTCGCTTTCCCCGCAGGCACTATGCCTGGATTCTGTGTTCTTCCCCTATAGTAGCCCCCTTTCCCATAAGGCAAGCAGGCCCACTGGTACTCGGTTGCCCCCCAGGACTCCTACACAATGCTATAGTGCCTGGCTAGCACACAGGGCAGGTGCGAAGTAAGCACAACAACCAGGTACTTGCGGTTGGCAGACAGGCAGAGTGGTTCAATGACAGTCTAGATACAAGGCAGGCAAGGTTCAGAATAGTCAGGGTCAAATCTGTAGTCAAAAGGCAGCAGAGTTCAGAGAGTAGTCGATATCCGATCCAAGGTCATCAACAAGGGAATGTAACAGAGATCTTGGAGCACGTGTTACCAAGGTTATATCACAAGCATGAGACTGCAGGCTTGGCTGGTTTAAATCAGGTTTGGTCTCCACCCAGAGACTGACTACATCAATCGCCTTGCAGTATGGACAGACAGGGATATCTAGTTCTCAAAATCCATGAACAAATGAAGGTTAGTGGTCACAGATCATACTGGATGATATGTGTATGTCCTCTCTTCTCACAGCGGTGAACGGGATTGTACATGACGTGGACCCGCTTGGTAAAGGGATCCAACTCCTGACCATACTGGTGAATAGCGGTGGGCTCTACAAGATCAATCGTCTCTACATAACACCCGATGGATTTTTCTTCAGGGTCAAGGTCTTGGCTGTGGACCATTCCAGCTGCCCCAAGTCATGCTTGGACGTCAAACTTGGTGAGAACACCCTACTGACACCTCATTGCCCTGCCCAATCTTTCCTACATCTTTCTACATCAAATTGTTTACTTTTAAAAACTAGGTAAAGATTGTTTTACTTTCATGATTTCCATATGTACCTTAAACAATTTCATGTGAAGTAAAGAGCAGGGGTCTCCAAACTACGGCCTGTGTCCTCTGCTGGCCATAATACTAAATCCGTCCACATTAAGGATGCACCCAGTACTGGCAAAGGTTTGTCTAGTGCCAGGGCTGGACTGGGACAGAAATTTAGCCCTGAACTTCATACAGACCGGCCCACTTACATTTTGAGTGTCCCATCAGCACTCCATTACATCAGAGTGTCCTATCACCAGCCCCCTTACATCAGAGTGTCCTATCACCAGCCCCCTTACATCAGAGTGTCCTATCACCAGCCCCCTTACATCAGAGTGTCCTATCACCAGCCCCCTTACATCAGAGTGTCCTATCACCAGCCCCCTTACATCAGAGTGTCCTATCACCAGCCCCCTTACATCAGAGTGTCCTATCACCAGCCCCCTTACATCAGAGTGTCCCATCACCAGCCCCCTTACATCAGAGTGTCCCATCACCAGCCCCCTTACATCAGAGTGTCCCATCATCAGCCCCCTTACATCAGAGTGTCCAATCATCAGCCCCCTTACATCAGAGTGTCCCATCAGCAGCCCCCTTACATCAGAGTGTCCCATCACCAGCCCCCTTACATCAGAGTGTCCCATCACCAGCCCCCTTACATCAGAGTGTCCCATCACCAGCCCCCTTACATCAGAGTGTCCCATCAGCAGCCCCCTTACATCAGAGTGTCCCATCACCAGCCCCCTTACATCAGAGTGTCCCATCACCAGCCCCCTTACATCAGAGTGTCCCATCATCAGCCCCCTTACATCAGAGTGTCCAATCATCAGCCCCCTTACATCAGAGTGTCCCATCAGCAGCCCCCTTACATCAGAGTGTCCCATCACCAGCCCCCTTACATCAGAGTGTCCCATCACCAGCCCCCTTACATCAGAGTGTCCCATCACCAGCCCCCTTACATCAGAGTGTCCCATCAGCAGCCCCCTTACATCAGAGTGTCCCATCATCAGCCCCCTTACATTAGAGTGTCCTATCACCAGCCCCCTTACAACAGAGTGTCCCATCACCAGCCCCCTTACATCACAGTGTCCCATCACCAGCCCCCTTACATTTTGAGTGTCCCATCATCAGCCCCCTTACATCAGAGTGTCCCATCACCAGCCCCCTTACATCAGAGTGTCCCATCACCAGCCCCCTTACATCAGAGTGTCCCATCATCAGCCCCCTTACATCAGAGTGTCCCATCAGCAGCCCCCTTACATCAGAGTGGCCCACTGAGCCATCGACCCACCGGGAAACTCCCGGTAGTCCCGATGGCCAGTACATACCTGTCTAGTGCCCAGAGCAAGGATGTGGACCCCCTCCCCCACTGTTAATGCATGCCGTAGAATGTGTTTTATTGCCCGGTGTCCATTCTCTGACCCCTTGCTCTGCTGTACCCAGGGCAGCTGTTCCTCTTGCCCACACCTTGTCCAGGCCCTTGATACACCAATCAACCAAGCTAGGGTCAGTGGTGTATCCAGGGCCTGGACAAGATGTGGGCAAGAGGAACAGCTGCCATTGGTACAGCAGAGCAAGAGGTCAGAGAATGGTCACAGGGCAGTAAAACCCATTCTACGGCATGCATTAACAGTGGGGGAGGGGGTGCTGTTCCACATCCACGCTCTGGGCACTAGACAAACCTTTGCCAGTACTGGGTGCATCCTTAATGTGGACAGATTTAGGATTATGGTCAGCAGAGGCTGCTTGAGGTCTCAGCTTCATATTTCTGCCAACTCAACCTCCCTGCAGTTTTGAGCTCAGGACCTGTCTTAATCGGTTGCCATTATCCCCATCCGTGCCAATGCCCAAGCGACCAATGACGAGCTTGCCCCAAGATTCACAGAAGAGCAGCACTTCCTCAGCTTTGCCTCCTGACTCCTCTCCTGATACTACAGCCTTGCTTACAGCAAACAGTGGAAAGGGGGACACTCTAAGGCTCTATTTATGCTATTGCGCAGCAGGAACAAGCGCTACCACTTGAGGTTTTGTGGAGCAATTTGCAAGTGAATTTGCGTTTTGCATAGGGCCAGCCCATTCACTTGTATGGGCTGCCCTACTCGCCTTTGTCGCATGAAAAGAAGCTTCTGCTCCTTTTCAGGTGCTTAGTTTGTTGCACTCAAACTCGTGTTGCTCATTGTGCAGCGTGGCCATGTGATTTGGAGTTTAATAGGGAAGCTGATGGAAGGGGGGACTTTGATGGGAACACTGATATGGTGAGTATCTGAAGAGGATCCAGATAAGAATATTGATGCAAGGGGGAACCCCGATGTACGGGGGACTTTGATGGAAACTCTGATAGGGACACTGATATAAGGGTGGAGCCTCTGACGGCCACACTTCTGTATGGGGAGTATCTGCAGAGGACCCAGATGAGGACACTGATGTACAGGGGACTTCGATGGAGACTCAAATAGGGACGCTGATATAAGAGGAGCCTCTGATGGGGACTTTGATGTAAGGTAGGGGTTTTTCTGGCCCACATTTATTTGTAAAATATGCAATATGGCCCTTGTACTGAAAAATTGGGAGACCCCTGGTGTAGACCAACCAAACGTTCATGGAGCCATGCCTGACCTGTAGGGCATTCAAAACAAACCAACCAACACTGGCCGTTGCCAGTCTTTAAAGAGGAACTTCAGTCTCTCCCCAAAAATGTAAGTCGGCAGCTACAAATGGCTGTAGCTGCTGACATTTTGATATAAAGGCACTTACCTGTCCAGGGGTCCAGTGTTGGCCTCACGTGAGCTTCACTGGGATTCGGGTTCCTAGCGCCAACATCTTAACTAAGGGAAACCAGCTGGGAAGCAACAATGTGCTTTGTGAATGGTTTTGGGGTCTTCTGGAACCTGTGATGTGTCCCAGAAGGCTGCGTGTGGAGGGGGGTGAAATTCCACTCGGATTGCTGTGGCAATTCAGGCAGAAGTGGAAGCGGATATCTGTTATAACCAGGTACATGCTCTCCCCCCCCCCCCAAAAAAAAGTGGCAAATGGTAAAGGGGTAGGGGGGAAGAGGCAAACAAGCAGAGCTTCCCCTTTTGGGTGAAGTTACACTCTAAGGCTGAATGATGCCCAGTGTAATTGCACCCACTTCCTGTGACCACAGGTTATCACGGACATGCCCCCTGGGGGGGACTTGGTACACTGCTGTGCTAGAAGGTGCTTACACACCATCATGTGCATGCTATTCAGTGAAGTATTAAGGACAGCTCAAGATGAAGGATCCAAAATATCATCGTACTGGCCAAAGGACCCTTGGATTAGCATGTAATGATCTGAAGTGGGAGCAGGGGGTTATGTAATCCATTGCTTCCCTTTTTAACTTTATTGGGCACTGATGATGAGGCTGCACTGATGGGCACTGATGATGAAAAGGCATTGATGGTATGGCTGTATTGATGGACATTGGTGAGACTGCATTGATGAGCACTGGTGGTGGGGCTGCACTTATGGGCATTGGTGAGGCTGAGCTGACGGGCACAGCTAAATCTGCACTGATGGGTAAAGGTAAGGCAACACTGATGGGCACAGATCAAGCTGCATTGCAGGGCAATGGTGAGGCTGCATTGATGGGCACTGATCAGCCAGGTCAAGTGCTCCCTCAGCCCAGACTTAGTGTGCAGTCCCTGCGGCCCACCAGACAGCACTGGAACAGGCAACAGTCCAGCCCAGTCAGGCAGCAACCAGAAAGTGAGCCTAAACTTAAAGGATTTTTAATCCCTCTCCACTCCATTCAAGCCTAAAGGAAAAAAACAGTTTTGCCTTTATTGACATTATATTGATTGCTTATTGAAATAATTAGTTTCTGTCAAGATTGCAAAGCAATAAAAGCCGCAAGGCAGTGTGGTGGACAGGGTGTAGTCAGGTGCACAGGTGGGTGGACATTGGTGCAGATGGAAGGACAATGTGGTAAATAGGGGGGCAGCAAGGTGGATTGTGGGCAGCGAGGTGGACTAGGGGGGCAGACTGGAGGACAGTGGGGTGGAATGTGGGCAGCGAGGTGGACTAGGGGACAGTGGGATGGACTGAGGGGCAGAGGGGTGGACTGGGGGGTAGTGGAATGGACTGGGGGTCCCTGAGGTGGACTGGAGGAATCAGAGGGGTGGATTGGAGGGCAGTGATATAGACAGGGGTAGTGGGATAAACTGGGTGGGGCAGAGGGGTGGACTGGGGGGCAGTGGGATGGACTGAGGGTAGTGGGATAAACTGGGTGGGGCAGAGGAGTTGACCGGGGGGTAGTGGAATGGACTGGGGGTCCCTGTGGTGGACTGGAGGAATCAGAGGGGTGGACTGGAGGGCAGTGAGATAAACTGGGTGGGGCAGAGGGGTGGATTGGAAGGAAGTGGGATGGGCTGGAGGGCAGGGGGATGAACTGGGTGGGGGGGGGGGCAGATTGCAAGGCAATAGGAGTTGCAAGACTATTGGGAAATGGAATAGAAAATCCCAACCCGTCAGACGATTTTCTTGGCCATCTCGGTTTGAGGATCGGAGATAGCAGAGTATTACAATGGACCATTAGGAAGGATTTTGCACACTTGTATCACTTTTCTGATGTTTAATAACAATATTCCTCTTGTGATCAGGGGGCCGCTACATTCTAATGGGGCAGATTTTCCACAAGCGAATGGAATTACCACCTTCGTTACAAAGGATGGTCAGCGGACGGTTAAGAGCTGGAGACGGACTCCTGACAAGCAGCAGTTTTGTACGGAGATATAACCGCAAAAAGGATCGCAAGGTGCTGGCAGCCGCCCATGCCAAGTGCAAATGATACAAATACACCGCAACTTACCAACGAACAGCGGAATCTGTTATTAGACCGGGACAACCTGCCTCTGCAACCTTCATCACACAGCTTTCTGGCCAAGAACATTCTCCCACAAAAGTCATGGACTGAAAACCAGTTTGGCAAATAGATGTTGTACCTATATTCTACCCACAGGGGGCACTAGTAATGGAAAATTTAAAAGCAGTAACTGTGCTGTCCACGCTTTTATATCAGGATGTCTTCGTTCTCATTACAGCCCTATATGTAGAATGTGTGTATTCATCCATAACTGGAATATTGCTCTTCTAAATTAAATCTATTATATTTAAGATTTACAACACTGAGAATGAAAAATCATTAGTGAGGCTATTTACATACAAATGAATTTCTTTTATATATATATACACACACACACACACACACACACACACACACACACACACACACACACACACACACACACACACACACACACAGTTGTGTGAAAAAGTATTTGCCCCCTTCTTGATTTTATTTTATTTTTTTCATATTTCTCACACTTAAATGATTCAGATCATCAAACAAATTTTAATATTACACAAAGATAATCCGAGTAAATCCAAGATGCAATTTTTAAAGTATTATTTTATTTATTAAGGGGAAAAAAGCTGTTCAAACCTGCCTGGCCCTATGTAAAAAAAAGTAATTGCCCCCTCTCATGCTGAATCATGAATGAACTGTGATTAACCATCATTTTTCGGAAGGCTGAGTTAAATTTCACATGCAGCCACTGTGCCCATCAAACCCCCTTCCCTTCTCTGTGGGAGGTCCGCACCGGCACTTACCTTTCTCTGGTGTCCTCTGCAGAGGCGTCTCCTTCAGACGGGCACTGGCAGCAGCGATGGAGGAGTCCGCTCCTCATACTTCGGGTTTTCTCTCTCTCGAGCACAATGGGAGAGAGAAAACAGGAAGTGACATCTAACCACCAGGCTGTAGTTAGAGAATATACAAGGCGCTCCGGGCGGAAGTTACGCAGCGCTTCGGAGTGCGCCGCAAGGAGGGACAAAAGCCCGCAAATGAAGCACCGCCTCTGCAATCTTGTGATTCCATAGACGTGGCACTTCCCATAAATGCACTGTGTCCGGCGTCCAAACAATGCACTTATAGACCTATTTTTTTTTTTTTAAGGGCCTTTTTTTTTTTTTATCTTGTGAATCATCCAGGAGGTCATAAAAGAACCCAGAACAACATCTAAAGACCTGCAGGCCTCACTTGCCTCAGGTAAGATCAGTGTTCAGGATTCAACAATAAGAAAGAGACTGGGCAAAAACGGAATCCATGGGAGAGTTCCGAGGCTAAAGTCACTGCTGACCGAAAAGAACATAAAGGCTTGTCTCACATTTACCAAAAAACATCTTGATTGTCCCCAAGACTTTTAGGCAAATATGTGGACTGATGAGACAAAAATGTCACTTTTTGGAAGGTGTGCGTCCCGTTACATCTGGCATGAAACTAATACAGCATTTCATAACAAGAACATCATACCAACAGTCAGATATGGCGGTGGTAGTGTGATGGTCCGGGCCAGCTTTGCAACTTCAGGACCTGGATGACTTACCATCATTGATGGAACCATGAATTCTGAGCTCTACCAGAAAATCCTAAAGGAGAATGTGACATGATGGTGGTAGGGGGATGGTCTGGGGCTGCTTTGCAGCTTCAGGACCTGGATGACTTACCATCATTGATGGAACCATGAATTCTGAGCTCTACCAGAAAATCCTAAAGGAGAATGTGACATGATGGTGGTAGGGGGATGGTCTGGGGCTGCTTTGCAGCTTCAGGACCTGGGTGACTTACCATCATTGATGGAACCATGAATTCTGAGCTCCAGGAAAATCCTAAAGGAGAATGTGACATGATGGTGGTAGGGGGATGGTCTGGGGCTGCTTTGCAACTTCAGGACCTGGATGACTTACCATCATTGATGGAACCATGAATTCTGAGCTCTACCAGAAAATCCTAAAGGAGAATGTGACATGATGGTGGTAGGGGGATGGTCTGGGGCTGCTTTGCAGCTTCAGGACCTGGATGACTTACCATCATTGATGGAACCATGAATTCTGAGCTCTACCAGAAAATCCTAAAGGAGAATGTGACATGATGGTGGTAGGGGGATGGTCTGGGGCTGCTTTGCAGCTTCAGGACCTGGGTGACTTACCATCATTGATGGAACCATGAATTCTGAGCTCTACCAGAAAATCCTAAAGGAGAATGTGACATGATGGTGGTAGGGGGATGGTCTGGGGCTGCTTTGCAGCTTCAGGACCTGGATGACTTACCATCATTGATGGAACCATGAATTCTGAGCTCTACCAGAAAATCCTAAAGGAGAATGTGACATGATGGTGGTAGGGGGATGGTCTGGGGCTGCTTTGCAACTTCAGGACCTGGATGACTTACCATCCTTGATGGAACCATGAATTCTGAGCTCTACCAGAAAATCCTAAAGGAGAATGTGACATGATGGTGGTAGGGGGATGGTCTGGGGCTGCTTTGCAGCTTCAGGACCTGGATGACTTACCATCATTGATGGAACCATGAATTCTGAGCTCTACCAGAAAATCCTAAAGGAGAATGTGACATGATGGTGGTAGGGGGATGGTCTGGGGCTGCTTTGCAGCTTCAGGACCTGGATGACTTACCATCATTGATGGAACCATGAATTCTGAGCTCTACCAGAAAATCCTAAAGGAGAATGTGACATGATGGTGGTAGGGGGATGGTCTGGGGCTGCTTTGCAACTTCAGGACCTGGATGACTTACCATCATTGATGGAACCATGAATTCTGAGCTCCAGGAAAATCCTAAAGGAGAATGTCCGGCCATCAGTTTTTGACCTCAAGCTAAAGTGCACTTGGGTTACGCAGCAGGACAATGATCCAAAACACAACAGCAAGTCCACCTCCAAATGATTCAAACAAAGCAAAATGTATGTTTTGGAGTGGCCTAGTCAAAGCCCAGGCTTAAATCCAATTGAGATGCCGTATCATGACCTTACACAGGCCATTCATGCTGGAAAAACCTCCAATGGGGCTGAATTAAAACAATTCTGCAAATAAGAGTGGGCCAAAATGGCTCCACAGCAATGTGAAAGACTCATTGCCAGTTATCGCAAATGCTTGATTGCAAATGTTGCCGCCAATGGTGGCAAAACCAGTTATTAGGTTTAGGGGGCAATTACTTTTTCACACAACTGTATATACACACACACCGACTGGCCATCACTTTATAACCACTGACAGATACAGTGAAAAACATTGATTATCTGGTTACAATGACATCTGAAAGTGGGTAGGATACATTAGGCAGCAAGTGAACATGTTATCTCTGAAGTGGATGTGTTGAAAGCAGAAAAAATGGTCATCCCAGTTTGTCGTGTATGGGGCTGTGTAGTCGCAGACCGGACAGGGTGCCCACAGACAAAAGCCCCTACAATGGGCATCAGAACTGGAGCACAGAGCAATGGAAGAAGGTGGCCTGGTCTGATGGATGACGTTCTCTTTTCCATCATGTGGATGGCCGGGTGCTTCTCTTACCTGGGGAAGAGAAGACGCCAGGATGCATTATGGGGAAAAAGCCGGCAGAGGCAGCGTAATGCTTTGGGCAATGTTCTGCTAGGAATCATTTGCTCTGCCATTCATGCAGATGGTACTGGACACGTACCACCTAGCTAAACATTGTAGGCGACCAAGTACACCCCCTACATGGAAACGGTATTCTCTGATGGCAGCGGCCTCTTTCAGCAGGATAATTTATCTTGCCAAGAATGGTTTGAGGAACATGAGTTTCAG
The DNA here is from genome assembly GCF_037356315.1 of Lithobates pipiens. Lineage (NCBI taxonomy): Eukaryota > Metazoa > Chordata > Amphibia > Anura > Ranidae > Lithobates > Lithobates pipiens. The sequence goes on from NW_027507789.1 coordinate 227,053,740, forward strand.
GCGTTGGCTCGGCCTCTAGATTTCCAAGATCTCCATCCGATTCATCATCTGTGGGATGTGATGGAAAAACAAGTTCAATCCATGGAGGCCCCACCTCACACCTTAAAGGGATTTAAAGAATCTGCTAGTGACTACGTGGTGCCAGATACTACAGCATACCTTCCGAGGTCTACACCAGTCCATGGCTTGACACTTCTGGAATGTTTTGGCAGTAAAAAGGGGGGGGATATGCTCAAAATTTGTAGTCATAAAGTTGTGGCTGATCGATCTAGCTGTGATAAGACAGATAATACTTAAATCTCTTTCCGATACAGTAAGGAAGGATTAAAACCTCTGCAAGTTTTATTTACAATTTCTGATCATAGGAAAGTTCTAGAATAAGAGTCCATTCACACTTGTACAACTTCAAAATCTTGCGATTTCCATTGTGAATTTGGCTTTGACCAATGCGATTGTTTGTGGTCTACAAAGTCACACGTATATCATGCAGGTGCGACTTATGAGGGTTTACATTGAAGTCTATGGCCCTCAAGTCGCATGAAAGTCAGATATGAGCGGTGCTCATTGGGAAACATGGGGGGGTGTGACTTGTCATGTGACTTTGGGGTCCTTCTTCATCTCTGCTCAGACTGTGCATCCTGTATAATAGACTGATTACAGAGGTCTCTACACTTATTACACACATTATACAGCAGCAGAGACGTCTGATTTACACCGTCAGTAGCAGGGATGAGCTCAGGAGTGTTGGGTTCCTTGTCTGACCCCGCCTCCGCTATCCCGCCAGGAAGCCGCCACTGCACACAGCCAATCATAAGCGGCCGAGGCATTACCCGTTCCGAAGCCAGGCGTATACAAGGGGTGTGTCTGCATTTGGCTGGGGGGGTGGAGACCACCTTGGCCACTTATGATTGGTAGAATGCAGTGGAGGGATAGCAGAGAGGGGGGGGGGGGAGGGGTCAGACAAGGTTTCCTACACTCCTATGCTCATCCCTGCTACTGAGAATGCTGGAGAACTAAGAGAGGATTTACAGCCCCACAAAAAAAATAGTCAGCAGCTACAAATACTGTAGCTGCTGACTTTTAAGATTAGGACACTTACCTATCTAGGGTTCCCGCAATGTCGGCACCCAAAACTGATTTTCAGATTTGCTCTCAGGTGCTGCCACCTCCATTCGAGGTAAGGGAAACTGGCGGTGAAGCCTTTTGGCTTCCCAGCTGGTTCCCTATGGCACTGCGCTTTCTAACTGTCCCCGTGGAGGAGGAAGGGGGCCGAACTTCCGACAGTCTCCCGGAAGTGGGGGAAGGGTACCTGTCAAAAACCTAAGCCTCTAATTGGCTTCGAAAAGGTTGGGCTCGGAGCGCAGAGCCCGCCCACTTGTGACATTAGAAAATCAAAATTCACTATCGTCTTCCTGCTTCTCCTTTCCGGCCAATCAGATCAGAAAGATGGTCTGAAGAGCAGATTGGTCGGGAGGAGAAACTGCACGTGACCTGGATGGGGTAAGTGCGGACCTGGCAGGGGTGGGGTTTGTTTGCCGCCTCCTCCCCCAAAAAAATGGAGCACCAACCGCTAATGGCTGTGAGCCTCATGCTTATAAGCAGACAGTGAGGGTCTGGGGGCTACACCTTCCTTCGAGAGTAGTGTGCAGCACCCCCTGCTGCTGGGATTAGTCCTGAAATGTCCTCTCAGTTGCCTCTCATCCGTCTCCCCCTCAGTCCACGGAAGTTACTGAGGGGGAGCGATGTACAAATCCATTCCTTCACCAGTAAAGTCATAGTGCACTGCGGGCATGCGGCCGGCCATAACCATTTAACTTGTGCGGCGCAATGCTGAATTATCTGCTACACCCCGAAAATAAGGTGGTGGGGGGGGGAGAGAGAAAAAGTCCTTTTATTTATTTAGGCAGAAATTAACTTTCCTGGTGCCTTCATGGCAGCATACGCATGGTTGGCGGATCCACCCCCTGGCCAACCATGTGTATGCTGCCATGAATAGGCACCAGGAAAATTACGGAAAGGTAAGTATTGAATTTTGCATTATGAAGCAGCATGGGGCCTTGAAACAAGACTGGTTACACTGCCTTTCCTAGGACCCTCTCAATATTCCAGTCCTGCTTATTTTGGGGTCATCATTGGTCAGTTTATAGCATTTACATATCAAATCTCTGGGCTTATAATTGGAGTGTCTGTCATATTTCTCAGCTGAGCGTATCTAAAACTCTTCCTGCAGCGTCTTTGGGAAGGGCCCCAACACCCTAAACTTACCTCACCCACCCCACCCTACAGCTCATCACTCCTCCGCAGGCAGCGCTGAGATTGGCTGTTAATGACTTAGGAGGAGCAAGGAGGCAACTTCCCCGGTCATGTGTCGGCACTCAGTGCTTTGTAGTTGGCCATAGACTGAGCGCTGTGACAAGGTGCCACCATATTCTTGCAGGATGCATTTAGCAAGGCGCGCAGGTAAGGCAAGCACAGCAGGGTCAGAGACTAGGTGACGACCTCCACCAACAAGCAAGTGAGCCTTCCTCCTCTCCCTCCCTCCGCCAACGAGCCTTCCCACTCCCCCCCCTCCACCAACGAGCCTTCCCACTCGCCCCCCCTCCACCAACGAGCCTTCCCACTCCCCCCCCCTCCACCAACGAGCCTTCCCACTCGCTCCCTTCCACCAACGAGCCTTCCCACTCGCTCCCTTCCACCAACGAGCCTTCCCACTCGCTCCCTTCCACCAACGAGCCTTCCCACTCGCTCACTTCCACCAACGAGCCTTCCCACTCGCTCACTTCCACCAACGAGCCTTCCCACTCGCTCCCTTCCACCAACGAGCCTTCCCACTCGCTCCCTTCCACCAACGAGCCTTCCCACTCGCTCCCTTCCACCAACGAGCCTTCCCTCTCCCCCTCCCTCCACCAACGAGCCTTCCCTCTCCCCCTCCCTCCACCAACGAGCCTTCCCTCTCCCCCTCCCTCCACCAACGAGCCTTCCCTCTCCCCCTCCCTCCACCAACGAGCCTTCCCTCTCCCCCTCCCTCCACCAACGAGCCTTCCCACTCACTCCCTCCACCAACGAGCCTTCCCACTCGCTCCCTCCACCAACGAGCCTTCCCACTCGCTCCCTCCACCAACGAGCCTTCCCTCTCCCCCTCCCTCCACCTTTATCAGGGACAACATGTTCACTTGCTGCCCAATACATCCCACCAACTTTCAGGTGCCATTGTAACCAGATAATCAAAGTTATTCGCTGTACCTGTCAGTGGTCACAATGTTACAGCTGATGGGTGTATTTAATGAAAAATTGTATCAAATACTGTAATTTTCCTTTCCTGGAGCCAATCCATGGCAGCGTATGAACCCTTCCTATTTTGATCTTGTTCTCTTTATGGAGAATGGGAGCGGTTGCGTTAGCTTTCCTATAATAGATTTAAAACATGTCCTGTGAGTGGATTAGGGGCAGACCTATATTGCATGTATGCTGCCATGTTGGTGCCAGGAAATAACCATTGCTCCCTATCCATCTCCACCAGCGCACACATATACAGTGCATCCGGAAAGTATTCACAGTGCTTCACTTTTTCCAAAATGGATTAAATTCATTATTTTCCTCAACATTCTACAAACAGCCCCCCATAATGACAAGAAGTTTGTTTGGAATCTTTTTAAATCTATTAAAAATAAAAAAATAAAGAAAAAATCCTATGTACAGAAGTATCGCAGCCTTTGCCATGACACTAAGAATGGAGCTCAGGTGCCTCCTGTGTGCGCTGATCAGACTAAGGCCCCTTTCACACTAACGTCCCGTTCAGGCCCGCCTGTCAGTTTTTCAGGCGGACCTGAACGGGTGCTCCATAGAGCTCTATGGAGCGTCGGATGTCAGCGGTGACATGTCCGCTGACATCCGACCCGCTCCGATCCGAAAAAGTGTAACGGAGGAAAAAGCTATTTTTCCATCCGTTTGCGGATCGGATCGGGTGACGACGGGCACTGCGGTCCGTCGTCATCCGATCTCCCATAGGGGAGAGCGGCGCTGTGACAGGTCCGTCCCTGCGCAGTGTGCAGAGACAGACCTGTCATCTCCCTGCTCAGCGGGGATCGGCGGAGTGATCCCCGCTGAGCAAACGGACATCCACGGGGCGGATCAGAACTGATCCGCCCCGTGTGAAAGGACCCTTAAAAAGTTTCTACAACTTGATTGGAGGTCACCTGTGATAAATTCAGGTGATTGGACATGATTTGGAAAGGCACACACCGGTCTATAGAAGATCCCACAGGTAACAGTGCATGTCAGAGCACAATCCAAGCCATGAAGTCCAAGGAATTGTCTGTAGACCTCCGATACAGGATTGTATGGAGGCACAGATCGGGGGAAGGGTGCAGAAACATTTCTGCAGCATTGAAGGTCCCAATGAGCACAGTGACCTCCATCATCTGTAAATGGAAGAAGCTTGGAACCACCAGGACTCTTCCTAGAGCGAACCACCCTACCAAACTGAACGATCGGGGGAGGGGAGCCTTAGTCAGGGAGGTGACCAAGAGTGAGAGAGAAGGTGTGGTGAGAGAAGAACAACCATCTCTGCAGCCCTCCACCAATCAGGCCTGTATGGTAGATTGACCAGACGGAAGTCACTCCTCAGTAAAAAGGCACATGACAGCCCACATGGAGTTTGCCGAAAGGCACCTGAAGGACTCTCAGACCATGAGAAATAAAATTCTCTGGTCTGATGAAACAAAGATTGAACTCTTTGGCCTGAATGGCAATCGTCATGTCTGGAGGAAACCAGGCACCGCTCATCACCTGGCCAATACCATCCCTACCGTGAAGCATGGTGGTGGCAGCATCATGCTGTGGGGAAGTTTTTCAGTGGCAGGAACTGGGAGACTAGTCAGGATGGAGGGAAAAAATGAATGCGGCAATGTACAGAGACATCCTTGATGAAAACCTGCTCCAGAGCGCTCTACACCTCAGACTGGGGTGAAGGTTCATCTTCTAACAGGACAACGACCCTAAACACACAGTCAAGATAAAGGAGTGGCTACAGGACAACTCCGAACGTCCCTGAGTGGTCCAGCCAGAGCCCGGACTTGAACCCGATTGAACATCTGTGGAGAGATCTGAAAATGGCTGTGCACCGACCCTCACCATACAACCTGATGGAGCTTGAGAGGTCCTGCAAAGAAGAATGGGAGAAACTGTCCAAAAAAAGGAGTGCCAAGCTTGTAGCATCATACTCACCAAGACTGGAGGCTGTGATTGGTGCCAAAGGGGATTCACCAAAGTATTGAGCAAAGGCTGTGATACTTCTGTACATGGGAGGAGTCTGTGATACTTCTGTACACAGGAATTTTTGTTTTGTTTTAATTTTTAAGAAAATTGCAAAGATTTCAAACTTTTTTCACGTTGTCATTATGGCAGATTGTTTGTAGAATTTTGAGGAAAATAATGAATTTAATCCATTTTGGAACAAGGCTGTATGTTACATAACTTGTGGAAAAAGTGAAGCGATCTGAACACTTTCGGGATACACTGTATACACATATAGAGAGAGAAAAGATTGTTATGGCGGTAAATAGATCTAACCCTTTCCTCCTTTAACCACTTACACACCGGACCATTTTGCTGGTCAAAGACCAGACCACTTTTTGCGATTCGGCACTGCGTCGCTTTAACTGACAATTGCGCGATCGTGCGACGTGGCTCCTAAACAAAATTGACGTCCTTTTTTCCCCACAAATAGAGCTTTCTTTTGGTGGTATTTGATCACCTCTGCGGTTTTTATTTTTTTCGCTATAAACAAAAATAGAGCGACAATTTTGAAAAAAAACGCATAATTTTTAACTTTTTGTTATAATAAATATCCCCCAAAAATATATAAAAAACATTTTTTTCCCTCAGTTTAGGCCGATATGTATTCTTCTACATATTTTTGGTAAAAAAAAAAAAAAAAAAAAAAAAAAAAATCGCAATAATCGATTGATTGGTTTGCGCAAAAGTTATAGCATTTACAAAATAGGGATAGTTTTATAGCATTTTTATTAATAATTTTTAATTATTTTTTTTTTTTACTAGTAATGGCGGCGATCAGCGATTTTTATTGTGACTGCGACATTGTGGGGGACCCATCGGACATTTTTGTGACCATTGTCCTTTATACAGCAATCACTGCTATATAAATGCAGTGATTCCTGTGTAAATGACACTGGCAGTGAAGGGGTTAACCAGTGGGTGGCAGTGTAGGGGTTAAGTGTTCCTAGGGGCGTGTTACTAACTGTGGGGGGGTTGGGCTTTCATTTAGTGAACACTGATCTCTGCTCCAATCACATGGAGCAGAGATCAGCGTCACTAGTTGCTAGGCAGAATGGAGAAATGCTGTTTACACGGCATTTCCTCCATTCAGCCGTCCCGTGACACGATCGCGGGTATGCCCAAGGCGATCGAGTCCGCGGGTCCCGCGACCGGACCCACGGGGGTCCCGACCAGCGCGGGAGCGCGCCGCCGCCGGCGCGCTCCCGATGGCAGGGCGGCATTGAAGATTGGACGTACATGTACGCCAATATGCCTGTCCGTGCCATTCTGTCGACGTACATCGGCGTGCGCTGGTCGGGAACCGGTTAAAAAAAATAATAAAAAAATATTTGGCTTTTGCTATACTCGAATTTATGTCTTCCCTTTCATTTGCATATCACGTCAGTCTCCTAATTTGCATATTTCCCAAATCAGTACCTTCCCGCCTCATTGACATACAGCACCAGAAGCCATCTCTCTCTTTTGCTCCACTGCTAGAAAAGTCTCCTCCCTCCTGATTTGCATATGAATGAACATAGACAAAAACAGTAGACAAATGTCATGTGCTCTTAAAATTAGCGACACGCAACTTACAGATCTCTAGGGAGAATATCATCTCCATTTATTGTGTCATATACATCCATATTTTCAGTTTTACATACAAAAGAAAAAAAAAAAAACTGTTATTCTGACAAATGTGTACAAACAAGATACCTTGAGACAGGACGCTGAGAGCTGGTTTGGAGCGCACAACAGTTTGGTTCACTAATTCCTTGTCATTTCCTTGTGTTGTCGCCGTCTCTCTGTACCATGAACAAGAAACTCCGCTGAATCTCCACATATTTTTTTTTGGGGGGGGGGGGGGGGGGGGGGGGAAGGTAGAAGCTCCTTTCATAGAAAGAAAAGACTTGTTCTTTATTATCTGTTTTTTTTTATTACAGGAATCGTGTTAAAATACAGGACAAATTTTATCGGATCAGGCCCAATCAGCCTCCTCCCTTCTCTCTCTTTTTTTTTTTGTTTTTTTTTTTATTTTTAAATTTTTTTTTTTTTTTCGCTTTAGAAACAAATTTTCTTTTTTTTTTTTATATTTTAATAAGAAAAAATAATTAGTTGACAAATGAGAGTAGCGATAAAAAAGTGTCTCTGAACAATAAATAAATACAAAGAAATCTGTGAGGATTTTTTTTTTTTTTTAAACCAGCTTCTTCATTGAAGAACATGCGTCGTCATGATCCATGGAGCTCTCGTCCAACTCCATCGCTGAATCCAAAAAAGCCCGCCTTCCCCCCCAACAAATTTTTTATTTTTTTTCCCTGCCCCGCCTCTTCCTGCTTGTGCCGCAAAAGACTTCAGTCGATGCTAGAAAAAAAAAAAAAAAAAAAAAAAACGCCAAACCCACCCCCCCGGGGGCCCTTCTCTCTTCCGCTTCTTGTCCTTTGGACAAATTAATTCTTCGATCCGAATAGCTTGAGGAGGAACAAAGTTCAAAGTCTCGAGTCCTGTTCTCGCTCTCCCACCCCAAGCAGAGAGTTGCGCAGCTCCGCCTGTCACCGACAGTTAATGGACCGACTGGAGTTTGTTGCTGTGAGACCTGTAAACAACGTCAGGATTGTACTTGGTTACGTCTGCCGGGGCGATTGAAAACATAACTGCATGGAGGATGCCGTGACGGGGGGAGATGAATTTAATGATTTCTTAAAATTCAGGAATTCAGAAACAACTGTAAACATTTGATGTACTTGGTGATCAGATCATAAAAAAAAAAAAAAAATATATAGACATATGCGATGAAAACGTTTTCTACACATCAACTTCTGGCGATAATGGATATTCACAAACAGCGTCAAATGTTCACCATCTATGTACAAAAATATATACTATATAGTACAAGGACTGCCGACGGTGGAACCGGACATAAAGACGACAGTGTCAGGCACTTGGGCCCAGCTTCCAAGGTACAGTATGGAGCCAAGTGGAAGTGCAATGGGTGACCATGCGTGGTGGAGAAATGGCGGGAGGGGGAGGGAAGGAGGAGGAGGAGGCGGGTTTGTTGGCGGCAGGAAAAAAAAAAAAAAATGGAGACAACGTCCGACATCCGGGGGCTACAAGAATCACAATCTGCAAGAGAAGAAAGAAGTGTTTGGTGACTGAGTGCAGCATGCAACGGGCGGTGGGCAGTTAGGTGCGACCAGCCGCCGGAAAACGGAACACATAATGGACACCGACACCATGCCAGGCAGACGCAAGATCGTGACAAATATGGTAAAATTTTAAAATGATCACTTTTAGGTCATGACATTTTTCAATTCTAAATTTATACACAAATTATATATATATATATATATATATATATATATATATATATATATTTTATTTAACTCTAGCCCCAAATTTAACACATATATGGGGCAGTAAAGAGGGTGGGGCTTTAATGGCTGCACATTTACGTCCAGGGTTTACATATTGAAAGCCCGCTCACTGTGTGCTCTCAGACGGGACCAGTTCCCTGTCATGTGACAGCCAATCAGAAACACACACATCGGCTGCCTGGTAACGCAAACGTGCGGCGTGTTGGTGTTAAAGCCCCACCCTTTTCCCGTCTCTCATGTGTCAGAAATGCAGTGTAGTTATCGCTTGCTATAAGACCCCTTTCACACCACACCGCCCATAGCGTGGGCGGTAAAACGCGGCTATTTTTAGCGGCGTTTTACCGCCGGATTTGCGGCGCATTTCGGCCGCTAGTGGGGCGCTTTTACCCCCCCGCTAGCGGCCGAGAAAGGGTTAAAACTGCTGGCAATACGCCGCAATAGCGGCGTTTTGCCGGCGGTATTGCAGCGCTGCCCCATTGATTTCAATGGCGAGCAGCGGTGGAGGAGCAGTAAACACACCGCTCCTTCACCGCTCCAAAGAAGCTGCTGGGAGGACTTTTCCCTGACGTCCTGCCAGCGCACCGCTGCAGTGTGAAAGACCTCGGGGGATCACACTACACACAATGGTGCAGCTTCTTTAGGGCGGATAGCAGGCACAATTTCTAACGCTATAGCGCCTGCAAAACGCCCTGGTGTGAAGGGGGTCTAACAGAAGGTGTTTCTGTGCCCCAGTAGCCGACCAATAAAGATGACAGCTGATATTTTCATGCCAACGGAAGACTGCTTTATGAAATAAACAAAACCTACATGACAAATGAGCTGGTCAGAGAAGAGGGGGATCCTCATCGCTCACCTGCTGGCTTTGAAGGCTTTCAGCTTCTGTACAAAGAACTTCTCCAGGGCGTCTGCGCTCTTGCAGAACAGCGACTCGCTGGAGTTGTAGTAGCGGCAATTGTCAAATATTTTGGTCATGTCAGCCACAAACTCGGTCAGTTTCTTGTAGTATCGGGTACGGATTCTCTCCTCCATGGTGGACAGGTCTGTGACATGCAGCGGAAAAAACAAAAAACAAAGATAAATCTAATTACAGGATTGCATGAACTCGCTCTTAGAAGCAAAAATAGACAAAAAAAATAAAAAATACACACAAAGCTGAAATACACCCCTCTATACAACCATGCTCACCGCACCTACAAATTTCAGAGACCCATTAGCAAACTTCACCAAACGTTTGGCAAACTTTCTAGTACATGTGCCCTTATCGTTTTGGCGGGTGTTGGCCGCTCTGGCCCTAACTAGCGCCACTATGATGGCGCCATCTTCACCCATCATAGTGGGCACTGCATTGCACAGAGCACACAACAGAACACAGATCAACAATATCTTACCAATGGAAAGGCTTCATAGCAGTGGTGGAACTATGAGGATTGCAAAGGTCACACTTGTGACCAAGCCCTGGTGGAGCCGGTGTTGCATTGATTGTGGGAAATGATTCTTCTGCACACTATGCGGAACCAATATTCACCACTACATGCGTCTAGGAGGGAAGGGGAAGCAGCGCACAACGCGGAAGCTTTCAGTTACCATACTGGAACGCATTGCTTCTGCAGAGGGGGGAGACTCTAAGCCTCAATGTTGGGGTGCTGGGCCACACGGACAGCGGGAAGACTTTGCTGGCCAAGATGCTGGACACCACCTCGTTTCACCTCTGCAAGAGGGGCATCACCCTGGACCCAGGCTTCTCTTCCTTCACCATACCCATCCCCAAACACCCGAGAAATCAGATTATGCGGTCTACTGTTCATCCTGGTGGCCTGCTTGGGACATATAGGGAGGGGAGAGAGGGAGGGGAGGGGAGAGAGGGAGGGGAGGAGAGGGAGGGGAGAGAGGGAGGGGAGGGGAGAGAGGGAGGGGGGGGAGAGGAGGGGGGGGGGAGAGGGAGGGGAGGAGAGGGAGGGGAGGAGAGGGAGGGGAGGG
>NW_027507789.1:227064564-227104564 GCF_037356315.1 Lithobates pipiens
AAGCCCCCAGAAGATGGAAGCCCTTTCCGTAGCTTGTTTCCCTAGACAGGAAGCAGATAATAGATATGATGCTCAGAAGTTATCAGTCCAGAAAACATGCATCATATATAAAAAGGAAGATCCTTTACTACCAGGGGGTCCCGGGATTGGCAGGGGCCTGCGCCCCCCCCCCCCCCCCGGCAGGAAAGGGGGTGAGAGCATGCTCTGGCCAGGTTAATAAGGGAAGGCACGAGACAAAGCAACTACCGCACAGGACCAGCGAGCGCTGTCTAGTTAGTGCATAAGAAGTTATCACCGGAACTCACTGTGAATCGTCATAGGGTGTCCTGCAGATACAATACAACTCCTCACTGCTGCCCTCTTGTGACCGTTTACACTCATTACAGATGTACACATCCACTTTCTTGGCTTCCGCCTCTGTGATGCCAACACAATCTCCGTGATACCAGTTAGCACAAAGCTCACAGCCAATATAGAACCTAGAACACATTCACAACACAACGACACAACACAGGTCATTGCAGAGAAGTCATCCTGGCTGTCACAGCTACATAAAAAATATATAATAATAAAGACAGGCCACAGCTAGCATGGATGGCATATCATTGGAGGGGGGGGGGGGGGGGGCAATCATTCCTCCGAGAACACAGGGAGATGCGGGCATACATCTTTACAATGAATGGAGATGAATGACTCCTGTTTCACAGTGACACAGATCCACAATGATGCCAGAAAACACTATGCACTAATCTCCAAAGATACAGATATTGCAGAGAATCGGCCCGTGCCAACTTAGCTCACAGTGCTACATATTACTATATCATAGTATTTAGCATTGGAAAACCAAAGGGGGGGGTGTACCTTCTAAGTAAATATACTATCTACAGGCAGGGGCAAGGATTTCGAGACACGGCTGTCACACTGGGCACCATGCTGACAATTCTGCATGGCGGGTTGTAAGCCCTCGCCGTTTTTCACCTTAACGCATTCTATGCATCAAGTTGAAAAACCTCCTGTGCTGCAGCAGCACCCCCGAGCCCCCCCCCCCCCCCCCTTATACTTACCTGAGCCCGTAATTTCCCACGAAGGAAACGAGCACACCAGCCGGTGGCTTGTGTCCCCATTGGATAGCCAGCCATTGGCTTCCGCTGCTGTCAATCAAATGACGTGGGCGCCGGGGGGTGTAATCTGTGTCTACGGATGCAGCAGCAGGATACGGGAGCGCGCCTGCACGGGTGTCCCGTCGGAGAGCACTTCTCCGGCGGGACACTCGAGGAGAGGAGCCAGTAGCGCCATGGAGGGACCCCAGAAAAAGAGGATCGGGGGCCCACTCTGTGCATAAGCAACTGCACAGAGGTGTTAAGACTCCTTTCACACTGAGGCGCTTTACAGGCGCTACATCGCTAAAAATAACGCCTGCATAGAGCCTCTCCTGTGTGAAAGCCCGAGCGCTTTCACATTGGAGAGGTGCGCTTGAAGGACGGTAAAAAAAGTCCTGCAAGCAGCATCTTAGCAGCGCTGTTGGAGCGGTGTAAAGCGCCCCTGTCCACTGACATCAGCACCCCCTGCAGGCAGTTTAAACTCTTTCACCCGCTAGTGGGGGTTAAAAGCGCCCCGCTAGCAGCTTAATAGCCCCGCTAAAACGACGATAAAGCGCTGCTAAAAATAGCGAAGCTTTACCGCCGCCTCGGTGTGAAAGCACCCCAAATATGACGCATTCGGGTTTTTATTTTATTTTTTTAAACTGAACTTTTACAACCCTTTTAAGCCGAATTCCAGGAATTTAGCTACTTTGTACAATGAGGTGCCTCCCACCTCGTAGACACATCTCTATTATTCACAAAACTTCCAGAGCTAAGAGGGTGCTCACTGTGGTCTCATTTCCTTCAAAAGCAGAGACATTGGAACTGCTGTGCCCACCCCTACTCCTGCCCATTCACAGAAGCCTTTGCAATAGGTGAACTAATTCACCTAACACAAAGGCTTCTGTGAATGGCAGGTGGGGGGGGCATAGCTGCTCTGTGTGCTTTTCTCCTCTTACAATCAGTGTATCCTGCCCCACCCCCTGCCCAATCACAGAAGCTTATGTAGTATGTGAACTGATTGACAATATACAAAAGGCTTCTGTGAATGAGAAGCCGGTGGGGGCATAGCTGCTGTGTGCTTTTCTCCTCTCACAGCAAGAGTGAATCCTGCCACTTCAATTCCTCTGACCTATTCACAGAAGCCTTTGTAGTATGTGAACTCATTCACAAAAAAAAAAAAGGCTTCTGTGAACGTAAGGTGGGAGACATAGCTGCTCTGTGTCCTCCTCTCACAGCCAAAGAATATCCTACCCCTCCTTTCCTTCTGCCCAATCACATTAGCCTTTGTAGTATGTTAACACATTCACAAAAAGCAAAAGCTTCAGGTGAATGGTAGATGGGGGGGGGGGGGGGGGGGGGCATAGCTACTCTATGCGATTTACTCCTTTCACAGCCCGAGTGTATTCTGCTCTTCCCCTTCTCCTGCCCAATCACAAACGTGTGCCTTCACTGTTTGCATAGTTGCTGAATTCCTGAAATTCGGTTTTACCAGCTCATTCACATTGCAGTGAGATGTCAACATGGCTGATTGTTTCTATTAAATACACTGCATCACAACACAGAGCACTGTGGTGTGCAACAGGGCTGGTGTGTTGTAGCGCACTGACTGAGCATTGAGGTGCAAATAACAAAGAATTGCAGTGCAATGCAATGGTCGATATGAAGTGCATTACCATGACATAAGTTATAACATGTGTTGTGATGCGAGTGGATTATAATATTGATCCAAACACGGACTGGGCAGAGACGTTGTACCCGATCTCACTGGTGAGCTTCTGCAGGACCCATCACTCTTCTATTGTCAGATTGCAAAGCCATTTAACAGTAGGGAGAGCAACTTTACTTATTCACCGAGATATCTGTCAAGTTGTAGGCGGATATCATTACATACTGAAATTAAGGGACCTGAGCACATAAGCGGCTATTGATCTATGTGTAGTCTAGCGACCACAACCAGGAATCCCACATAGACATCACTGTAGAGGAATCCCCAGCATGGCAAGAGGACAGGAATGGAGACAAGCACAGCCACATGCAGGAAACACAGATACATGTGGGCTTCATTCAGATCAATGAGCACGACGATGTGTGTTTCCAGTACAAACAGGATAAAAAAAAAAAAAAAAAACATTCCTGAACGTTTACAAGACCACAACCCCTTTTGTCTGTCATTTGCCTCCTTGACCAGGTTAAGGTGTGACAGCAAAATATCTCACGAGGAACCAATTTGCCACGTGGGGGGGGGGGGGGGGGGCACAAGTCTTTCTTTGATCTGGAGACTCCATGCAGGACACAAAAAACAAAATGAGCCCAAACCACAACAAGAATGGGAGTGACACGCATGTCAGGGGACACATGGAAGAATGTGTCATGGCAGACAGGATGGTGGCTCTGTCAACAAGGTGAGATCTCACTTACCTTCTCTTGTTCTAAGATATCCGTCCCTGATACAATAAGTATTAGCGGTTACACCATCAGATCAATGTGTAAATATAGCTCTTTTTAGGGAGCCTGTCACCTCTTACCCGTTTAAGTCAAAGCCCCAGATCCATCACCTAAGGTTGCTACTCTTCTACTAGCCCCCCCGCCCCCCCCTTGTGACCTGGCTCCCCAGGTGAGCACTGCCTTGGAACAGGAAGGACAGCCTTCAGGTGATCGTTCTGCAGGCTTCAGTTTAGCCAGGCGTGTAAAGATCCGACAGGTTCCCTTTATTACAAAACTTCACTGGGGTGGTCAGAGGATATGTGGTCTGTTATGTGTGCCATGACAAGGCGTGACTGATGGCAACCACTCCCCCTATTTGATGAACAGGTCTTCTATGGACAGAAATGAGAGAGGGTTCTTCCCAATGGGGTCATGACATAGTTAAAAAAATAAATAAAAAAAAACTGAAAATCAACAAAAGAAGGATTTAGGCTTAAAAAAATAAAAATAGAATACAGCTAATGCACAATTAAAGCTAAATACAAGGAATTCAGCTCCTCTGTAAAAAGTGAAGGCATACTTCGAGTGAAGTCCAAGGAGGGGCATGTGTTGCAGTTGAGAAAAAATAAAATAAAATCAAGGGCGGAATGTGTCACATTTGAAATATATATTTATTTATTATATACACACATAATCGCAAAACAATATCCCTCGGGCTGATTGCTTATTTTCATGTGACAGTTTTGTTGCTGCGTTTCCGGGAGACCGACACTAATGCTTGAGGTCTAAGCATCGTCAAAATTTGCATCGGTGAAGCCGCTATGCCTGCCCTCCAGTCCTCTTGCCCAATTACAGAAGTCTAGATATTATATGAACTCATTCACAAAATACAAAGGCTTCTCTGAATGGGCAGCAGACAGGAAGGACAAGCATGGCTGCTCTGTGTGTCTCTCTCTCCTCTCACATCCCCTGTGTCAGTGTATGCTCTTTACATGGTGTGTTCAAGTGTGCCTGCAATTTTTAGTGGCTGAATTTCTGGAATTCAGCTTTAAAGCGAAATGCCGGAAAAATACTAAAAAGTCCCTGATGTACTATGTAGTCTCCCTCAGAGGGTGCATGGACAGGTATAATGTAGTCTCCCTCAGAGGGTGCCTGGAAATGTATGACATGGCCACATTCCAAGGGCGTTGGGATATGTATGGTGTAGTCTCCCTCAGAAAGCACTTGGATATGTATGACCTGTTCACCATCTAAGGGTGCTTGGACATGTATGATGTAGTCTCCCTCAGAGAGTGCTTGGACATGTATGATGTAGTCTCCCTCAGAGAGTGCTTGGACATGTATGATGTAGTCTCCCTCAGAGAGTGCTCGGACATGTCGACACGGCCACCCTTGAGCACCCCCACTGTCTGGCACCAAGAATCTCAAAAGGTGATCTTCCGACAAACCAGTATAGTATCAAAAAAAAACTTTCAAAAGTGCAGTAAACATGAGCAGTATAACAAGGTCATTGGGTTTTACACTTGCCCATCAGCCAGAACAAGATATGAAATAGGTGCTGGGTTAGACCATGGAAGATCTGATGGATACCCTGGAAAATGTCTGGTGTCATTCTATGACAAAATCACCCAATCAGGTTGAAAATCAGCCAGGTCAGGTGACTCTACAGGAAACTGCATTGAGGACTTCTATGCAGCGTCATTTTTAAATTCACGGTAAATATGAGCAAGGTCCGAAGGTACAAAATACTCACTTGGATTCGTCGTAGGGCGTCTTGCAGATGCAGTAGATCTTGTTGTCTTTCTTGGAGTCTTTTGAGGTAGTGGAAATCATTTTCTTTTTCTTTGACTTGGAAGGAGGGGATTCTTTCTCCTCTTCTCTCTTCCTCTTATGGGAAGGTAGGCTGGTGGAGCCGGATGTTGGGGAGGTGGGGGTTGCCTTGTGGGTTGTTTGTGGAGGAGGTGAAGGTATAGGAGGTGGTGAGGGAATTTTAGGGGGAGGTGAGGGAATTTTAGGAGGTGGAGAGGACATTTTAGGAGGAGGTGAGGACAATTTAGGAGGGGGTGAGGACAATTTAGGAGGAGGTGAGGACAATTTAGGAGGAGGTGAGGACAATTTAGGAGGAGGTGAGGACAATTTAGGAGGAGGTGAGGACAATTTAGGAGGAGGTGAGGACAATTTAGGAGGAGGTGAGGACAATTTAGGAGGTTGTGAGGGCATTTTAGGAGGTTGTGAGGGCATTTTAGGAGGCGGTGAGGGCATTTTAGGAGGCGGTGAGGGAATTTTAGGAGGCGGCGAAGGCATTTTTGGAGGAGGCGAAGGCATTTTTGGAGGCGGTGAAGGTATTTTAGGAGGCGGTGGTGGAGGTGGTGGGGCAGCAGCTGCAGCAGCCACAGCTGCAAGAGCCACCGCCTGGGCTCTCTCTTTTTCTTTCTTAATCTTATTCAGGTCTTTCTTAAGTTCATCCTGAAAAACAATTCCGAGAATTGAGAAAAAGATTAAGCGCTCCCACATTTTGAACCGCCCTCTACAGCAGAACGTCTTCTCACCTGGACCTCGATCTGCAGCTCTTTATCCAGCAGCGCTCTCTTCTTCAGGATCTCAGCCTTCAGCTGCTCTTTGTGTTTGAAGAGAAGGGCAGAGAGCCGGCTGGCGTTCTGCTTGCTCTTCTTTTGCTCTACGCTCTCCTCCCGCTTCCTCTTCTTAGCCGCCTGCTTCTCCTCTTTGTCGATTTTGTCCAGTATGTATTTCATCACCTGGTTACACACGATCATCCTGGAAAGCAGAAAGAAACTGTAGCGTTACAGACTTGTAAACTCGGCAAGACAGATAAATTGAGACAAGACAAATTCAAACCTCTGATTCTCCTCTCTCTCCACCGGCGTCATAATTTTCTTCTGTTTCAAGTGCTCAATGACCGCATTCTGCTTCATCACCACCTGACAGAGAAAACAGAGAAGTCACGAGTGGCAGATTCCTATCTCGCCTGGCAACCAGCGTGTTCATCCGTGGCTTTCCTTGTTCCTCGAAAGGTTTTAAAATTAAATGCCCAAACCTTGCAGGTCACCATCAGCCATGCATTTTGGGGTGATGGCGCGCCATGTACAGTCATGTTTACAATATAACTTAACAATAACCACATCCAACCAAAATCGGCTCCTCTACTACTTTAAATAGTTTTTTTTTTTATTTTATCAAAATTTTTTTAAATTTTCATTTAAAGCTCAACTCCGGGCAATTTTTTTTCCCCCATGCAGTGCGGGCACAGTCCCCACTGTATATGGGGGGGGGCAGCGGGGAGAGAATTTTGCCCAGAGTTGGGCTTAAAAGCGATTGTAAAGGTAAGATTGAAAAAAAAAAAAAAACATGTCTATACTTACCTGAATTGCAAAGTGGCCACAAACCTCATCTTTTTGGGTCCCCCGCCGGCACTCCTGGACCCTCCCCTTTGTCCAGTGCATGCGTGCGTGCTCCTACCTAAGCCCTGTGTCCATCCATTGACAGATAGCAGGACTCGGCCCCGTCACTGGCTTTGATTGACAGCCCTGGAAGCCACTGCCCCAGCAAAGCCAGCGAGAGGAGAGAAGAGCTGCAGGCGTGCACGGTGCTGGATTCAAGGAGGTCTTAGGTAAGAGGTGGGGGGTGCTGACATTTTTTACCTTAATACAATGAATGCATTAAGGTAAAAAAAAAAAAAAAAAAAAAAACGTTTAGGCTTTACAACAACTTTAAATAAAAAAAAAAGTAAAAAAAAATAAAATAAAAAAATGTCCCATGCAGTGGGACTATAAGGGAGCACAAAGTTGATACTCACTCGATCCGCCGATCTTCCAGCATTGGGAAGACGTTACATATTCCACCCTAAAAAGGGGTGAAACGTAATGTGTTCCCAAAGGTTAAAGTGGTTGCGATTCCTTACAGACCACTTTGACCTACAGGTAAGCCTCAATCTACACGGTTTAGGAGATATTTGCAAAAAGACAGGCAGCGCTGTCTACGGTGCATGTGCCGTAGACAGCAGCGCACTGAGCAACAGCAATATGGCGTTAGTTGCGGCTCCACTGCGCGGGAGTGACGCCATCGCTGCTCCAGCGCTGTGAGTGGTCGGAGCAGCGATATCCGGAAGATGGACGCTTTGTGCTACAGGGGACAGCGGTGACATCGCTGGCTCCTGTGTCAGGTAAGTGACCCATAATGGGCTACTATGCGACGCATAGTAGCCCATTATGCTTTACCTTTGCAGGGAGACAAAGAGGAAGTACACCTATCGGGGTTTTTTTGCTGCTGGAAAATCTGCAACAGGGACAAACAAGTACACATAAAATCTAGAGGAATCAAAATATGTTAAAAGCAGTAAGGGTGCCACACCAACTGTTACATAGTCCAATCATTGTTAGATTTTACAAGAGAAAGAGGGTTAACGCGTTTCGGGAGATTTGGCGCACCCTTTTCATCAGGGCTTGCTAATGTGATCTCAAAAATGCCTGCACTCATCAGATTGTAATTAAAGCTGACTCTTGTGTGAGGCTTCTGAAATCCGCACACTTTGGTGCTTTTGTCTACCAAGGTCTTTTTATAAATGTCTTTATATTTAAGGGGTTAAAACAAGCTGTGCGCTTGGTATTTTTACAGCTGGCAACAGCTTTCAGCTAAAAGCAATCCCTGTGCCTCTGGAGGTGCCCAGTCTCTCTTTTTGTACAGGGCACGATGTCTGCTTGATTAGCTGCTGTGGAGGGCAGGCGAGACATTGGAGGTGTAATAGACCCCTTAATTTCCATTAAGAGGACCCTTCACAAACCCATGCCTTCACATAAGGGATTTGTTGCCACCCTTGTGATAGCAATAAAGTTAAAGGAAAAGTTAAAGAGGAAGTAAACCCTGACAGGGGTTCTTATAATTCCTAGGACTATCTAAAACTAGAAAACCAAGTTTTTGGTTGACACAAGCTTGAAGCATCCTCTAAATCTAGCGCACCTTACACATCGACCCACCTGCTTCTGGATGATGTCGCTCTGGTTGGTGCCCTGCAGACTTTGCTCACGTTTCACCTCCTGCTGTTTCTTCTTCAGCTGTTGCTGCTCCTGCATCTGTTTTATCCTCTGCAGATGCTCCTGAACGCTGGAAGCCTGCACGGTCACCACATTCTGAATCTGGTGGGACTGCATGGTCCCTGCCTGCTGGATCTGGAGAGGCAGCTGTAGTTTGATCTGCTGGCCGAGGCCTCCTTGTTGGAGCTGGGCGAGGCCTCCTTGTTGGAGCTGGGCGAGGCCTCCTTGTTGGAGCTGAGCCACCACTTGTGACGGAAGGTGGGAGAGGACCTGGACCTGCTGGTGGAGCTGCGGCATTGTGATGACCTGGGTCTGGGTGGGCTGGATCTGCAGTTGGGCCCGTGACGGAGATTGCACTGCCACCTGACTGGATTGCTGCATGATAGACTGAGGTTTCGACTGGGCTTGGATGGGCTGTTGCTGAGGAAGCTGGGACTGAATGTGGAAAGAAGCGGGCAGGGCCATCTGGATCGAGGCCTGGCTGACTGCGGGTGACAAAGTCTGAACTGAAGGTCGACTCACCAGCTGAGTCTGGCCTTGTATGGAAGTTTGAGGCTGCATTTGGACAGCGACTTGCGGCAAGCAAACCTGAGAAGGGACTTGAGCAGGTAAAGTCTTTGCCTCTGCAGACACGGGGGTCTGGACAGAAGCGGCTGGCTGCTGTGTCTCCGATACTGGCTGTGCAGTGCCGGCTGGCGCCTGGAGATGTTCCTTTGGCTGGCTGTCCTCAGAAGTGACAGCAGACTGTAGATGAGATGTTTGCAATTGCTGAGGTGTGACCTGAGGAAAGGACTGTGACTGGGGCGGAACCGCGGCCTGATCTGAAGATGGAGCCGGTGATTGCAGTGAACCTGATTGGGATGGAGCAAGTGGAGGCGGAGCTGGCTGGGTACCCTGACCTGTAGATGTCTGCAATGGGGCTGCTGACACTGTTAAATGTAAGGGTTAAAAAATGTAAAGAAAGACTATCACACCATATAGAATGAGGAGAAACTTCAATTATATTCATGAAAAAAACACGTCCTCTGAATCAACACATCATTACCTTAAAGTGGTTCTGAAGCCTTAAAGGTTTTACACCTTGGTGCATTCATTGCATTAAAGAGGAAGTAAACCCTAATGGGTTTACTTCCTCTTTTTTTCCCTGCAAAGGTAAAGCATAATGGACTACTATGCATCGCATCGCATCACATCGCATAGTAGCTCATTATGTGTCACTTACCTGACACAGGAGCCAGCGAAGTCGCCGCTGTCCCCTGTAGTCCGCCGCATCCATGTTGCTGGTGGCGTCTCGCAGCTCTGACGAATCACAGCGGCGCAGCCGCGATGACGTCACTCCCGCGCATGCACACGGGAGTCGCGTCTCGCAGCTCCGCCGCTGCCATACGCCGCTGCCAAACGGGAGTCGACAAATTAGGCAAATCCATTCTTGGATTTGCCGCATTTAGTGCGCCTGCGCGCCGCTGTCTACGGCGCATGCGCCGTAGACAGCGGTGCCCATTTTCGGGCAAATATCTCCTAAACCATATAGGTTTAGGAGATATTGCTTGGACCTACAGGTAAGCCTTAATCTAGGCTTACCTATAGGTCCAAGTTGTTTGGAAGGGTTTACTTCCTCTTTAAGGTGAAAAACCTTCTGTGCTGCAGCTGCCCCCCCAGACCCCACCCCCTATTCCATACCCGAGCCCATCAAATCCAGCGATGTGCGCAAACGCAGCAGCTCCCGCCACTGTCTCACTCCTCATTGGACAGACTGATAGCAGGAGGAGCGATGGGCTCCTGCTGCAATCAAAATCAAATCCGGTGACACGGGAGTGGAGGGCGGGGCCAAAGCCTGATGCTTTTTGTCAGGTACCCCCAGGGAGAGGAGGAGCCTGTAGCGCCAGCAGGGGACCCCAGAATTAGAGGATCAGGACTGCTCTGTGCAAAAACATTGCGCACAGAGCAGGTAAGAATAACATGTTTCTTACTTTTATGGGAAAAAAAATCCCAGAAACTTTAATGACTTTAACCGGTTGCTGACCACCCCATGCAGAATTACTGCGGCAGGGCGGCCGCTCTGAGCAGAACCATGTACCTGCAGCATGTGATTCTGCACTTCCGGGTCTGGGGTGGGCACACAAACCACCGGTGACCCGCTCCCGCTGTGAGCCGACAAAGCGGGAGCCAATCAGCGGGAAAAGCAGACGTGATCGTCTGTCGGTACGCGGCAATTATTTGGGAGATAGGCTGAACGCCGATCGATCGCCATTCTGTGAGAAGGGAGGTAGAGATACTGTTTCTTTCTGATATGCAGGAACACTAATCTCTGCCTTCCCACAGTACAAGCACCTCCCCCCCCCCCCCCCCATACAACTAGAAAGCACTCCCTAGGAACACATTTAACCCTTTAATTGCCCTTGATGTTAACCTCTTCCCAGCCAGTGTCAACAGTACAGTGACAGTGCATATTTTATTTTATTTTTTTAACATCGATCACTGTATTAGTGTCACTGGTTCCCAAAAAGTGTAAAAAAAAGTGTCAGGTGTCTGATTTGTCCACGAAACTTTGCAGTCCTGCTACAAGTCGCCGTTAGTAGCAGAAAAAAAAATAATACAATTTTCAAAAAATATATCCCATCGTTTGTAGAAATTTAAATTTAGCGCAAACCAATTAACATACGCTTACTTGGATTTTTTTTTTTTTTTTTACCAAAAATATGTAGAATACATTTTGGCCTAAATTGATGAAGAAATTAGATTTTGAATATTATTTTTTATTCCCAGTGGTGATCAAATACCACCGAAAGAAATTGATAAACATTTTGTGTACAGGGTTGGATGACCGTGCAATTATCAGTTAAAGTAAAGCAGTGCTAAAAAGAAAAAAAATGGCCGGGTCATAAAGGGGGTAAATCTTCCGGAGGGCACGTAGTTAAACTCCAAATACACCAAAAGACAAGTAAAATGCCAAACTTTTTTTTCTGCCCCCTAGTGGTATCAAAGCAGAGGACGTAGCCGAAATACAAGACCATTTCCCGTGCACATACCTGTGGTGGTGGAAGGGGTTGATGTCACTGCGGTTGTGACGGTCGTGGTCCCCGGTGGAAGCGGCGTGAACAGGAACCTCTGTATGGTGCCATTTGGCATTGCGGCCTGCATTAACTGCTGCCCTGGAGAGGGAAGAACCGTCACTCCCTGTGGAATGAGCTGCAGCTGCCCTGTGGTCTGGCCCTGACCCTGGACCACAACAGTCAAGCTCTGGTTCCCACCCTAAAAAAATAAATAAATAAAAAAATATAAAAAAATAAATAAAAAAAAAAACACAAAACGGTGTGACTGATAGATAAGGCCATACCTTGCCCGAAAATGAAAAGTAACATTGGTTTACAGCAAAACACAAATGAAGAGCTAGTGCAACACCCTGAAAACAGGGATAAAAGTAGCTTTAAGTTCCTGGAGTTCTTTAGGAAGCAACCAATTGGCCACGGATTAAGGATGAGCTCAGGCGTGTTCGCATTCTCCACGTGCAGAGCCCACCAGGAAGTCGGCAGAGCGCTAATCACAGGCAGTGAGACATTGCCCCGATGTGCGGCTGCAGCGATCGGGCAATGTCTCACTGCCTGTGATTAGAGCAGCGCCAAGCTGACTTCCTGACGGGCTCTGCACGTGGAGTATGCGAACACGCCTGAGCTCATCCCTACCACGGATATGTATGCAATGCCTTATGGGATGCTGTGCAGGAGCTTACAGCTCCTGTCATAAATTACAGAGAGCAGCAAGTGCGGAGGAACTAAAAGTGACTTAACTGAATACATAGGGGGAGATTTACTAAAACTGGAGCACATAGAATCTGGTGCAGTTGTGCATAGTAACCAATCAGCGTCTTATTTATTTTTTTTGCTGTCAGTCATAGCTCTCTGCTCTGGATCACTGAGCTGTGGAGGGGATGGGAGCGGCCGGCTCAGCCTCTCAAGCAGCTTGCTGACAGGCTGAGCCAGGTTCCGGTCTAGGAACGTGGGCGGATCTTGTCTCCATTGTCGCGATCTTGGACTGGCTCAGTGACGTCAGCAGACAGCGGACTTCAGGCTGCTGTCTGCTGAAAAAGGGTCACAGAAGTGCAGGCAGATCCCAACTTCACAGTCATGTTCTTGCCTGAGCCTGGACTGGGTTCTGTGATGTTAGTAGATAGCAGGGTGAAGCCCGCTCTCAGCTGACAACTGATCACAGGATTGCAGAACGAACTGCAGTACTGTGATCCATAGGAGGAGTACAGCCAAAACAGCTTTCCACATACTACTACTTTAAGCTTTGACAATAAAATCTGGAAGCGTATTGGTTACTATGCAAAGTTGCACCAGTTTTCATAAAATTACCCCCCCAAGTCTGTGAGGAAACTCTCTGGCATCTGCTCTTAAGTCACATCAAGTTTCTTTTACTTTCACGCCAACCTCTCTTCAGCCCTTGACGAACCATTAGGATGTTATAAATGCTACTGCCCCTGCCCCCTCTTTACCTGCTGCTGGGTGAGCTGGGTCAGCTGTGCCATGGTCAGTTTGACCTGCCCATGTTGCAGCGGTCGGACAGCCTGCGGGGTCGTCGCCTGTGGCTGAGCCTGCTGCACTGGCGTGCCAACCTTCTGTCCTCCACTGGAAACTGCGGTCCCAATGGGCATAGTGGTGGTGACGGGTTGCCCTCGGATGATCTGGGTCACCACTTGCTGGGGTTGACCTGAAAAAGAAGAGGGAAACGAATGCTACAACTGCATATCTAGTCAAACGTTAAGAGGAACCAAAATAGGGGAGCGCAGAAGAGGGAAGAGTTTAAAAGTTCTACCACATTTTTTTTTTTTTTTAATACTTAGAAATCTACATTTTAAAAAGCACGGCCAATTAAAGCCGTTGCGTGTGCGTGGGAGGCGGCGGTCACGGCCCGGGGCTCTGAAGAAACGGCACGGGTGGCTGCACGTACAGTAAATATTTCAAACTGCGCACGTCTAGGGCGTTATTTACATTACCTATAGGTAAGCCCAATTATACAACAGGTAAAAGTCACGCATGAAAGTTAACTTCCACTTTAAGTGATTTGGTAACCGGTCACTGGCCACAGCGAAATTAAATGGTTCAGAAGACACATTAATTTGAATAGTCTAATATTTTCCTCCTGCAGTCCCTGAATGTCGATGGGTGTGGGGGGGGAGGAGAAGTTAGATTTCAGCAGTTGCAGGAGGAAAATGGAGAGGATCGGATAAATAAAAAAAAAAGAAAAAAAAGAAGCAGGGAGGCTGAATGAGCCCCCTGGAGCATAGAGCGAGGTTACCATTGTGACCCTGACGCTACACCAGAGGCTGGGGGCGTGCGGTAAAAACATTTATCATCTATGGAGTTTTACTGCCCCCCAAACCACAAACGTAAGCAAGCTCTTACCATTCTGAGCCCCCTATAAGGCCGCTTTCACACTGATGCGCTGCGGTTTACCTGCATCATGGGTGAAGCGAAGCACGCCTCCGGCTTTACTTTCAAGTTAGCTGCGCTTTGCCATAGATTAATTATATCTTGCGGGTGTGGTGCACTTTCTGAAAGCGGCACCAAAACTCCTGCATTCAGAGGTTTCAGTGAACTCTCACAAAGTACGAAACCCTCAGGATATAATAGAAGGCGTGCTTCCTGGGTTTGAGGTCGAGAGCCACATCAGAGGGCTCCGAGGCCCATGGGTTGAGCACCCCCTGATTTACATGTAATCCTGATCATGTTATCAATATATGTTCATGTTTTTTTTTTTTTTTTTTAAAACAACGAATTTATTGGTAATGAGAATAAAATAGCATTCAAAGTACAATATACATAGGCCATCAAAACAGAGGATGAAGATCACATATTAAAAATACAGTATACCCAATTTGTTTACATTTCTGTTTGTCATACAGTGTGCAAGCCTACCCAGTCAGCCCCCCGTTCCTACACTCTGTGCATCTGCCAGAGGGGCAGGTGAGTACAACCACACCCAGGGGCTATGCTCCATATATGTAGAAATACGTATGCGCTCAATCTATGCCACCAGGCCCCCCCCCCACCCCGCCATCCAAGCAGGCATCTCTCCCAAGCACCCGGCAGAGTACAACCCAAGGTGATCCTGTGACTGCAGCTGCGCCAAGCATCATAGTGTGATCCGGTGAAGTTAGTCTATGCAGGTATCCGGACTGTTGAGCCACCGGTCCCAGATCTTATTGTACTTGTTAGGGCACCCCCTATGTGCATTAGACAACCTTCTTTAAGGGTAATGGTAAATTCACCTCGGTTATCCATGCCCTGACTGTGAGAGGTACAGAGCGCAACCACAGCTTGGCAATTAGCTTCCTAGCACTAAACAGGGTCTCATGTATAAAGACAGTATGGGATTGATCAGTCGGTGTATCTGTCAAAAAACCCAACAGACACGTCTTAGGGTCTTCTAATTGTAAGGGGGAGCCCATATGGTCATGTAGGAACTGTATGACACGTAGCTAAAATGCCTGAACATCTGGGCAGGACCAAATCAAGTGGTAAAATGTGCATGGGTGATTCCCCACACCGCGGGTCCTGAGAGGCTTTATATTCACGGATTGTTGCCGGCATGAGGTATGATTTGTGTATAATGTATAATTGGGTTAACCGATCTGATAGCTTAGGAGAGACTAGTTTAACATTTGCAAGGACCTCCTCCCAATCCTCAGTCTCCAATATATATTCATGTTTAAAGCATTAAAATTCCTTTGTATACAAATGTGCAAGCTGAACACCTATTTGCTCATTACAAGCAAGACTTCCTCCTCAGTAATGCAGCACTGTGGTTATTTACTGTTACTCCTCAGCACACAGCTATAAGTCACTATGTGAGAGCATTTACCAGACTGGATGATTCCTTGCTGCACCACCAGTGGAGTTCTCATGATAGGTTTCCCAACAGTGGACTGCTGCAGAGATGGCGTCCTGATCACGGTCATCCCAGCTCTGATCTGGGTCCCTGCGGTGATCACCTGCAAGATAGCAATATATGCATGTCACCCACACAACATAATTTCACACAACCGGAGTTCCATCAGAATGCTCTTCTCAAAAGGAGCACCAATGAGTGAGTATCGGTGTGGCCCAATGGCTACCAGTCAAGCATAGACGAATCAATGGGAACCCCCAGTTAGTAAGGAACAAAGCATAAAAGAAATATGGAGCAGGAACAGGGGGGTACAGGCCTGCCGATGGAACAACTTCCACACTCCAACCTCCTACAGGTAGAGAATACAGTGGAAAAGAGGAATTGGCCGCACAGCACCACAGAGCTGATGCAAAGTATTTTCTTTAATGTCTTCACAATCGGGAGAGCAAAAACACTCAAATCACAACGCTTATTCACGAATAACTTGCGGGAAGAGGGGTACCCCCCCCCTTCCTGCCCAGGCCAATTTTCATCTTTCAGCGCTGTCACGCGTTGAATGACAATCATGCGGTCACATTTTTATAATTTTTTGCACACAAATAGAGCTTTATTTTGGTGGTAATCACCACTGGGGTGGTTATTTTTTGCTGAACACAAAAAGAGCAAAAATGTTGAAAAAAAAAAAAAAGCATTTTTTTATTTTTTGTTATCCAATTTTGCAAACAGGTAATTTTTCTACTTCACTAATAGGCACTGATCAGGAAACACTGATGAGGCTGCACTGATGGGCACCGATAGGTGGCAGTGATTAGCAGCACTGGTGGGCACTAAGGAGACCGTCGTCCCTCTAACAAAAGGCAGTTTTGCATTTTTTTCCCCACACACCGACAGCTGATGACGTGGTAAAGGGCCCGCTGTGACTGGCACGTTACCACGATCAGTCAAGTCCCAAGGACTCGGAAATCACAGAGCGCGTCAGCTATGCGACCGGGGGGGGGGGGGGGCCCCAACTACTGGCAGCACGAGAATTTGAGGACGTACATGGATGCCCTCGCGGAATTTTAAGACTGCGCTGTAGCCGTCGTCTACTGTAGCGCAGACACCAAGTGGTTGAAAAAACTACTTTGCATCACCTTTATGGCGGTGTGCGGTCAAATTCTCTTTTCCTCTGTTTGAAGGGATAAGCCGGGGTGGGCACCCACACCAACTCCAGTTAAAGTGGTTTTAAACCCTTGACAACCACTTTAACCTACAGGTAAGCCTAGATTAAGGCTTACCTGTAGGTGCTTGAAATATCTCCCAGACCTGCACGGTCTAGGACAGTGATGGTGAACCTTGGCACTCCAGATGTTTTAGAACTACATTTCCCATGATGCTCAACCACACTGCAGAGTCCTTGAGCATCATGGGAAATGTAGTTCCAAAACATCAGGGGTGCCAAGGTTCGCCATCACTGGTCTAGGAGATATTTGCAAATTACCCTACGGCAATTTCTTCTGCGCATGCGCTGGAGTTATAAAGGGCACGCCGTTTCTAGCTCAGGTCTTGCCGTAAAAGGCGGCTCCTATGGGTATGCGCAGGAGTGATGTCACGCGACTCCGGCCAGTCACAGAGCCGGAGTTCGCGGCCCCGGAAGGAAGAGGGGTGAAGAATGGACGCTCTCTACTAGCAAGGAAGACAGGGATATCGTGGGCTTCTCCTGCAGGTGTCACATAATGGGATACTATGCGATGCATAATAACCCGTTATGCTTTACCTTTGCAGGGAAACAGAGGAAGTAACACGCATCAGGGATTATTTCCTCTTTAAATCGGTAGTAAACCCGCTGAGGTTTTTTTTTTTATTTCTGACCTGCAAGGGAAAAGGCATAATGAGCTAGTATGCGTCGTATACTAGCTCATTATGAAATACTTACCTTAGAACGAGGCCCTGACATCTCTCCCTAACCACGCCAAGGGAGCTGACATGTTCTCTCAGCGTGTCTTCCGGGTATCGTGGCTCCGGCGCTGTGAGTGGCTGGAGCAGCGATATCGTCACTCCCGCGCATGCGCACAGGAGATTTCCTTCCGGTTTCAGCCGAGAATCCCCTGTGCGCGTGCGCCGCTGCAGTTAGCGGCGCATTGTGAGGGGAATATCTCCTAAACCGTACCTACAGGTAAGCCTCATTGTAGGCTTACCTGTAGGTAAAAGTTGTAAGAAAAACTATACAACCACTAAGTATCTCACCTGAGCGGTATACACACCTTAACTGGAGGTAAATCATATCTACATATTGTATTGCCAGTGCTCTCACAAGGTGCAAAGAAACAATCTGCCTCATCTATTATACAGGCAAAGCTTTCCTACACCGAGCCTGGCGTACCTCTCTCACTTTCAGTGGCTGAAGACGGGGACCTTTTGTTTGCTGTATGAATTAATTAAAGTACCTGTTGTGTGGTGGCTGTGGTCACCGCTGTCCCCAGGCTGTTGGGACGGATGGAAACGGTTGCCGTCCGAGGCTGGAACGTGGTAAAGGTCTGCTGTCCGGCTGTGCTGGTTGGAATGATCCCCAGTACCTTCTGCTGTACCTGAACCACCCCTGAGAGACACGAAAGGAGATCTGTTAGCATGAATCGTACACAATGGAGGGAAAAACAAAAAGTACTCTGCCACATCAGACCCTTACCTCCCTGCGTGGAGGGCACATTTAGGGTGACGAGCTTACTGTTGGCTGGCAGAGGCAGCTTGGTGAGCACTTTCCCGGCCACAGTCACAGGGCTTCCAGTGATCTGGAACGTTTGGCCAGAGGTGGTGATAGAGGAGGTGGATGATACATCAGTGCTTGAGGCTAGAAGACAGCGGGGTGTGCGTATAAGGACATCTGTCCAGGTGGGTTCCAGGTATCAGCCAAAAACCAAATCTCAAAGCCTCGTTCACACTGGACACCCAGGAAGGTGACACCTGTATTTAAAACGCAGCAGCTCTCGGTGTCACTCCTGGATACTCACTGAACTGTGAATGCGCATCAACACAACTGAGGCTCTTCCTGCGCTCTCCCCTCTAGATCCCATTGCATGAAACATGTTAGAGCGGTTCTAAAACTTTAAAGATTTTTTTACCTTTGTGCATCAAGATAAGAAGAAAAAGAAAAAAAAAAAACCTTCGGCGCAGCAGGATCAGGCTTACCTGAGCCAGATATTGATTCAGTGCTGTGCCCAGAGAGCAGCGGCTCACTCTCTACTCACTGGGTAGATAGCAGTGGGAGCCAATAGCAATGTCAATCAAATTCTGTGATGGGGGGGGGAGCTGCACCGATGGCTGAGGAGGCTAAGGAGTGAGCATGCACTATACAGGAACGTGGTGGAGAGGAGGGGCCAGAAGTGCCGACGGGGGACCCGAGAAGAGGAGGATCGGGCTGTGCAAAACCATTACACAGAGCAGATAAGCATAACATATGTTTGTTATGTCAATATAGAAATAAAACGAAGGTTTAATATCACTTGAAAAGAGTGCAGACCCTACAAAATCCTGTTTGGGCATCCAAGTAGCTGCTGTACAGAGGATTTCTGGAATATACGGTACTACTTACAAAGCAGACACAGAGATGCCAAGCCCTAGTGGCTTACAGTACCTTGAAAAAGTATTCATACCCCTTGAAATTTCCCACATGTTCTCATGTTACAACCAAGACCGTAAATGTATTTTATTGGGATTTTATGTGATAGACCAACACAAAGTGTCACATAATTGTGAAGTGGAAGGAAAATGATACAAATATGTGAAAAGTGTGGGGGAGGGGCATTTGTATGGCTCCCCCCGGAGTCAATACTTTGTAGAACCCCCTTTCTCTACAAGTCTTTTTGGGGGTGTCTCTACCAGCTTTGCTCATCTATAGAGGACATTTCTGCCCATTCTTCTTCCTTGTAAAATATCTCAAGCTCTGTCAGATTGGATGGAGAGCGTCTGTGATCAGCAATTTTCAAGTCTTGCCACAGATTCTCAATGGGATTTAGGTCTGGACTGTGACTGGGCCATTCTAACACATGAATATGCTTTGATGTAAACCATTCCATTGTAGCTCTGGCTGGATGTTTCGGGTCGTTGTCCTGCTGGAAGGGGAACCTCCGCCCCGGTCTCAAGTCTTTTGCCGACTCTAACAGGTTTTCTTCTAAGATTGTCCTGTATTTGTCTCCATCCATCTTCCCATTAACTCTGACCAGCTTCCCTGTCCCTGCTGAAGAAAACCATCCCCACCACATGATGCTGCCACCACCATGTCTCACGGTGGGGATGGTGTGTTCAGGGGGATGGGCAGTGTTAGTTTTCCGCCAAACAGAGTTTTGCTTTTAAGGCCATAAAGTAGAATTTTAGTCTCCTCTGACCAGATCACCTTCTTCCACGTTTGCTGCCCCCTCCCCCACATGGCTTCTCACAAACTACAAACAGGACTTCTTATGACTTTCTTTCTCCAATGTCTTTCTTCTTGTCACTCTTCCATAAAGGGCAGATTTGTGGAGAGACGACTAATAGTTGTCCTGTGGACAGATTCTCCCCCCTGAGCTGTGGATCTCTGCAGCTCCTCCAGAGTCACCATGGACCTCTTGGCTCTTCTCTGATGAATGCTCTCCTTGCCCAGCCTGGTCAGTTTAGGTGGACGGCCATGTCTTGGTAGGTTTGCGATTGTGCCATACTCTTTCCATTTTCCGATGATGGATTGAACAGAGCTCCGTGAGATGGTCAAAGCTTGGGAGATTTTTTTTTTTATATAACCAAACCCTGCTTTATACTTCTCCACAACTTCATCCCTGACCTGTCTGGTGTGTTCCTTGGCCTTCATGATGCTGTTTGTTCACTAAGGTTCTCTAACAAACCTCAGAGGGCTTTACAGAACAGCTGTATTTATACTGAGATGAAATGACACACAGGTAGACACTTATTCACTAAATTAGGTGACTTCTGAAAGCAATTGGTTCCACTAGAGTTTATTTAGGGGTATCAGAGTAAAGGCGGCTCAACACAAATTGCCCACATACTTTTCACAGATTTGTAAAAAAAAAAAAAAAGAAAACTATTTATCATTTTCCTTCCACTTCACAATTATGAGCCACTTTGTGTTGGTCCATCACATAAAATACCTTTACATTTTTGGTTGTAACCCGACAAAAAGTGGAAAATTGAGGGGTATGAATACTTTTTCAAGGCACAGTATGTGCTGCTCCCTGAGACCTGTGCACCGACAGGCAGCCTGCAGCATTACTTACAAAAAAAAAAAAAAAAAAAAAATGATCAACCACACTTTAGACTTACCCGTCGTCTGTCCTTGCTTGACCCACGTTGCAAATGTCTGGTGGAAATTCTTTCCCTGCTGGAAAGACACGGCAGGAGACCCGACCTTCGTGGTGAGAACCACTTTGGTCCCGGGAGTCACAGGGCTGGCGATGGAACTCATCACAACTTTGTGGGCCGTGGACAGCGGGGAGACCGCGCTGCTTATCGTGGCGGTTGTGCTGATGGTGGTGCCGCTGGACGGCTGCTGCTTCTGCTGTTCCAGACGTTTCTGAAGAAGAGAGATTGTTGCGAGTCAGAAGGAAATCTTAAAATTTACACACTCCAATCAATACCTAGTGCAGAGTATTTTTTTTTTTTTTTTTTCAAATCTGATTTTTTATTTTTATTTAAAAATTTTCATCACAAAAACAAGATCCTTCAAAATCACAAAACTATCAGACAACCGACTAAAGCCCCACACACACTATCAGATTTTCTGCTGATTTTTTCCTTCAGATTTACCAAAACCGGCCCTTGTACTACATGGTTTTGATAAATCTGAAGACAAAAATCTGCAGAAAATCTGATAGTGTGTATGGGGCCTAGTTCTTTCTGACCCAACGAAAGGGTTCTACCATTCACAACCCCTAGTCCTGGCACACACGATACATTCAGCTCCCTTCTATTTCATGCAGGTATTTCCAAATCAAACATTTTAATTTTGTTTAACCACTTGCCCACCATCCGCCGGTAGGTGTACGTTGGATCCTTTAAGAGTCGTAGCAGTGGGGTGGGGGACGGACTCGATGCGCGTGATGTCTGCCGGTCACCCGCGATCGTGGGAACGAGAGCCAGGACGAGGATCTGTCAATGTAAACACACAGATCCCCATTCTGTCAGGGGGAGTGGAGAGAGATCAACTGTTCCTAGTGATCAGGAACAACAATCGGTCTCCTCCTCCAGTCAGCCCAGCCCCCATACAGTTAGAAACACCTCCCTAGGGAACACACTTATCCCTTTGATCAGCCCCTATTGTTAACCTCTTTCCTGCCAGTGACATTTATACAGTAATCAGTGGCTTTTTTTTTTTTTTAGCTGTGATCGCTCTATAAATGTCAATGGTCACAAAAAAGTGTCAAGTGTCCGATCCGTCTGCTGCAATGTTGCAGTCCAGCTAAAAATCGCAGATAATAATGCTTCATCATCAATGCAACTGCTGCTGAAATTGTTAAAGCGGGAGTCCACCGGGACACCGCGCTTTTTTTTTTTTTTAAAAGCCAGCAGCTACAAATACTGCAGCTGCTGACTTTTAAAATAGTGACACTTACCTGTCCAGCGCGCCCGCGATGTCGGCACCCGAAGCCGATCGCTAGGTCGTCTGTCGGGTCCTGCCGCCGCCATCTTGGGTATGGGAATCCGGAAATGGAGCCTTTCGGCTTCATTTCCCGGTTCCCTACTGCGCATGCGCGAATCGCGCTGCGCAATAAGGACGCTCCCCGCTGCCTCTGGGATCTGTGTGTTTCCCAGCAGGCAGCGGAGCACTTGCGGGAAGGGGCGGGCACTTGCGGAAAGGGGCGTAAGTTACGCCCCTTTCCGCAGAGAGCTATCCCGGAAGTGGGTGCAGTTACCTGGATTATCCAGGTAACTGCACCCCCCCCTCCCCCCTGAAAGGGTGCCGATTGTGGCACCGGAGGGGGGGAGGAATCCGATGAGCGGAAGGTCCACTTTAGGGTGGACCTCCGCTTTAATATGCTATGTTTGTTGGCACTGAGCACATATGTAATAAGTTTATCTGATGTAAACCTATGTTACAAACAGATGCATTACTTTATATGTTTCTTACTTTTGCTCAAAAAAAATATTTTTTGAAAAGAAAAATAAAAAGGAAAAAAAAATAAAAATAAAAGCGCAGATTACCACCATTAAAAGTAAAAAAAATAAAATAAAAAATAAAAATGCCATAAACTATCCCCTATTTTGTAGACGCTAAAACGTTTGCGCAAACCAATCAATATGCACTTATTGCGATTTTTTTTTTTTTAACCAAAAATATGTAGAATACAGATTTTTTCGTAAACCGATGAAGAAATTTTTATTTAAAATTTTTTTGGGGATATTTATTATAGCAAAAATTAAAAAATATTTTTAATTTTCGTTTTTTTTTTTTTGTTTATAGCGCAAAATATAAAAAATGCAGGGGCGATCATATACAACCAAAAGAAAGCTCCATTTGTGGGGGGGGGGGGGGGACATCAATTTTGTTTGGGTAAAACGTCGCACGATCGCGCATTTGTCAGTTAAAGCGACGCAGTGCCGTATAGCAAAAAATGGCCTGGTCATTAAGGGGGCAAATCTTCCAGTCTGTAAGTGGTTAATGTTGCACCTCTGTACATTTTTCCAAATGCTGGTACTTTATTAGGCTCTAAAATGCAATCACATATAGTGAGAGGATTACTAGCCATCCATCGTAATATTATTACTCTTGGGGCTACAAAGACTTCTGCACCGCAGTGAAGGCACACTTACCTAAACCAGTACTCTCAATGTAGCCAAAAATGTAATATTTATAAGGTTTCAATGTAGTTATTTGCCAACACCACCACAGATCATCAAATGTCAAATGAAAGATTCATGGAGGAACGATCACATCACAAAAAGGACAAAGTGCAACAATTGGAGCAGTGCAGGATCTGCATGCCTGATGAAGGGGTTGTGTGCGACTCTGAAACGTTGCACTCCGTCACTTGCGATGTGATCATTCTTCAATAAAACTTTTGGAGGGAATTTGATGAGCCGCGATGTGCTGGCAAATACGTACATTGACCCCGCGATGTCTCCAGTTGGCTGTTGCTGAAACACCCGCTACCTCTGAGCCCATTCCAGGAACATGTGTGATTGCAATAGACATTTTCTAAGGTTTCAGATGTACTAACTAGGTGCAATTTTTTTGGAATGCTTCTACAACGCCATGCCTGCCCTTAACAGTTATAAAGTAAAACCATGGGGCAGTGGCTCCTGCCAATGGGTCTGGCTAGTAGGGGTAGTAATTTGGTTGTTTTGCAGGCTGGCTGGTGAGTGTGCTGGGAAGTCTTGTTTGAGATGTGCATTGCCCTTCCATGTGCACCTTGCTTGCAAAGGCTAGTTATAGGTTGGGGAGTTTGCTATATTTTGTATTGGTCGAATTGGGTCGTACTGGATGCCTTCGGTGCCATTGTTGAGCATCACATGCGGCTCTGTGCCTTTAAGGAGGGATGGGCTCCCTCAAGGCACACCTGCCCTTATAAAGGAGAAGTCCAGCCGGAGCTCATTAAGCTGGGCTTTCTCCTATGGGGCACAGGAGTGCAATTCGTTTTGCAGTCCTGTGACCCGTTT
The DNA here is from genome assembly GCF_037356315.1 of Lithobates pipiens. NCBI lineage: Eukaryota > Metazoa > Chordata > Amphibia > Anura > Ranidae > Lithobates > Lithobates pipiens. Next base: position 227,088,632 of record NW_027507789.1, read on the forward strand.
TCAGCAGAGAGCAGTCTGAAGTCCGCTCTCTGTTGACATCACCAATGTTCCCGCCCCTCCACAGCTCAGCGCTCCAATGAGCATGGAGGAGCAGAACAGCAGAGCTGTCGTCTGACAGGCAACAGCTCTCCACTTGGCGAGGCGAGAGAACCGAGCCATCGGCCGTATTCATGGCTTGGTCCTCAGTAAAGAGGCTGCGGGGGACAAATGCAGCAACAAGCAAATGCTGCATTCACCTAGGTAAGAATGGTTATGGGATAAAAAAAAAATAATAATTCCCTAACTTGTCTTAACTTTTCCATTGATATACACTATATTACCAAAAGTATTGGGACACCCGCCTTTAGATAAACAGGAGCTTTAATGACATCCCAGTCTTGGTCTGTAGGGTTCAATATTGAGTTGGCCCACCCTTTGCAGCTATAACAGCTTCAACTCTTCTAGGAAAGGCCGTCCACAAGGTTTAGGAGATGTGTCTATGGGGAATGTTTGACTATTCTTCCAGAAACCCATTTGTGAGGTCAGGCACTGATGTTGAATGAGAAGGCCTGGCTCACAATCTCTGCTCTAATTCATCCCAAAGGTGTTCTATTGGGTTGAGATCAACACTCTCTGTAGGCCAGTCAAGTTCCTCCACCCCAAACTCACTCAAGCATGTCTTTATGGACCTTGCTTTGTGTACTGGTCCAAATCATTGTGTACTGGTCCAAATTGGTGGAGGGGGATTATGGTGTCGGGGGTGGAGGGGCGATTATGGTGGGGGGTTGTTTTTCAGGGGTTTGGCCCCTTAGTTCCAGTGAAGGGAACTCTTAAGGCATCAGTATACCAAGACATTTTGGACAATTTCATGCTCCCAACTTTGTGGGAACAGTTTGGGGACAGCCCCTTCCTGTTCCAACATGACTGCACACCAGTGTACAAAGCAAGGTCCATAAAGACATGGAGGAGCGAGTTTGGGGTGGAGGAACTTGACTGGCCTACAGAGAGTGTTGACCTCAACCCAATAGAACACCTTTGGGATGAATTAGAGCGGAGATTGCGAGCCAGGCCTTCTCATTCAACATCAGTGCCTGACCTCACAAATGGGCTTCTGGGAAGAATGGTCAAACATTCCCCATAGACACCCTCCTAAACCTTGTGGACGGCCTTCCCAGAAGAGTTAAAGCTGTTATAGCTGCAAAGGGCGGGCCAACCCAATATTGAACCCTACGGACTAAGACTGGGATGTCATTAAAGCCAGGCCTTCTTGTCCAACATCAGTGCCTGACTTCAGAAACAGGCTTCAGGGAAGAATGGTCAAAACATTCCCATAGACACACTTCTAATGCCATTAAAGTCCATGTGCGTGTAAAGGCAGGTGTCCCACTATGGATGCTCTGGAAATTTTTGAGTAAGGGCCGCAGTGTATACAGAGGTACCCTGATGTGGGCACTGTGGCTTACGCATGTATTTGAAAATGGGTGTAAACAAAATCCTCCGTTAGGATAATTTGGTTGTTTTGCAGGCTGGCTGGCGAGTGTGCTGGGAAATCTTTTGTTTGTTTAGGAGGGGTAGTAACACTTTCAATCACATTTGTCCCACCTTAACCACTTGCCGACCGCCGCACGACGATGTACGTCGACAGAATGGCACGGGCAGGCATAAGGGCTTACATGTACGTCCTTGCCTGCCCGCGGGTCGGGGGCCCGATCGGGCCCCCGCTCGGTGTCTGCGGCGGTCGGTATTCGTTCGGGAGCGATCCCGGACGAGGGGACGGCCATTCATTCATGGCCACCCCCTCGCGATCGCTCCCGACGAATGAAAATGTCCGGTGACATGACTTCCTCTCCTGTAATGTAAACACAGGAGAGGAAGTGATGTATTCTCTCCTCCGTGTCGGTAGTTTTCGTTCCGGCACCGAGGAGAGAGGATCGGTGAGTTGCACCAACACTCTACACACACAGTAGAACATGCCAGGCACACTCACACCCCCCCTTTACCCCCCGATCACCCCCCAATTACCCCTGCCCCCCCAGTCACAGTGACACCAATTGCTTTTTTTTTTTTTATTTTTTTTTTTTTTTGCATTGGTGTCATTTGTGACTGTAATAACTGTTAGGGCAGTTAGGGTTAGCCCCCTTTAGTTCTAATGTGCCCCCCTAACCCCCCCAATAAAGGTTTAACCCCGTGATCACCCCCGTCGCCAGTGTCACTAAGGCTGAGTTCACATTGCAGCGGTTTATGAGAACGAATGTGATTCGCACCGCACTGCAGTGCAAATCACATCCGATCTCTGTGCGATTCGAGTTCAGCCATACAGATAGTATGGCTGAATTCGTGTCGCACCCGCCGCAAATTCGCACGGGACCCTTTTTTTGGCCCGCAGCAGAAACGGATCGCATGGGTGTTCACACCATGCGATCCGAGTTTGCAGATCGCACTGCGATATGCGAACTGATCCGGGGGTGTCAGTAACATTTCACTGACACTCCCAGCAGTTCGCATAGGGCAGTGTGAACTGCCGCCGGGAGGCATGCGATGCGGGAACCCGCCGCGGATTCGTGGCGTTCCCGCATCACTCCAGTGTGAACCCAGCCTAATAAGCGATCATTTTTCTGATCGCTGTATTAGTGTCACAGGTGACGCTAGTTAGGCAGGTAGGTATTTAGGTTCGCTGCAGCTTTTTATAGCGCCAGGGACCCCCATATACTACCGCATAAAGCCCCCTGATTGCCCCCTAGTTAACCCTTTCACCAGTGATCACCATATAACTGTTACAGGTGACGCTGGTTGGTTAGTTATTTTTTTTATAGTTTCAGGGCACCCGCCATTTATTACCTAATAAAGGTTTAACCCCCTGATCACCCGGCGGGTGTCGTTTGTGACTGTAATAACTGTTAGGGCAGTTAGGGTTAGCCCCCTTTAGTTCTAAGGTACCCCCCTAACCCCCCCAATAAAGGTTTAACCCCGTGATCACCCCCTGTCGCCAGTGTCACTAAGGCTGGGTTCACATTGCAGCGGTTTATGAGAACGGATGTGATTCGCACCGCACTGCAGTGCAAATCACATCCGATCTCTGTGCGATTCGAGTTCAGCCATACAGATAGTATACAGATAGTATACAGATAGTATGGCTGAATTCGTGTCGCACCCGCCGCAAACTCGCACGGGACCCTTTTTTTGGTCCGCAGCAGAATCGGATCGCATGGGTGTTCACACCATGCGATCCGAGTTTGCAGATCGCACTGCGATATGCGAACTGATCCGGGGGTGTCATTAACACTTCACTGACACTCCCAGCAGTTCGCATAGGGCAGTGTGAACTGCCGCCGGGAGGCATGTGATGCGGGAACCCGCCGCGGATTCGTGGCGTTCCCGCATCACTCCAGTGTGAACCCAGCCTAATAATCGATCGTTTTTCTGATCACTGTATTAGTGTCACAGGTGACGCTAGTTAGGCAGGTAGGTATTTAGGTTCGCCGCAGCTTTTTATAGCGCCAGGGACCCCCATATACTACCGCATAAAGCCCCCTGATTGCCCCCTAGTTAACCCTTTCACCAGTGATCACCATATAACTGTTACAGGTGACGCTGGTTGGTTAGTTATTTTTTTATAGTTTCAGGGCACCCGCCATTTATTACCTAGTCTCACTAGTGTACCCCTAAATTTAGGGGTGTCTACTTTCCAAAATGGGGTCATTTGGGGGGGGTTTGTGCCATCTTGGCATTTTATGGCCTTCAAAACTGTAACGCCCTTAGAAATCCTGAAGGCAGTGCTTGGTTTTCGGGGCCCCGTACGCGGCTAGGCTCCCAAAAAGTCCCACATATGTGGTATCCCCGTACTCAGGAGAAGCAGCAGAATTTATTTTGGGTGTCATTTCACATATGCCCATGGCATGCGTGAGCAATATATCATTTAGTGACAACTTTGTGAAAAAAAAAAAAAAAGTTTGTAATTTTCCCGCAACTTGTGGCAAAATATAAAATATTCCATGGACTCAACATGCCTCTCAGCAAATAGCTTGGGGTGTCTACTTTCTAAAATGGGGTCATTTGTGGGGGTTTTGTGCCATCTTGGCATTTTATGGCCTTCAAAACTGTAATAGGTAGTGAGAAGTGAAATCAAAAATTTACGCCCTTAGAAAGCCTGAAGGCGGTGCTTGGTTTTCGGGGCCCCGTACGCGGCTAGGCTCCCAAAAAGTCCCACATATGTGGTATCCCCGTACTCAGGAGAAGCAGCAGAATTTATTTTGGGGTGTCATTTCACATATGCCCATAGCATGTGTGAGCAATATATCATTTAGAGACAACTTTGTGTAAAAAAAAAATAAAAAGATTATTTTTTGTCATTATTCAATCGCTTGAGGCAAAAAAATAAAATATTCAATGGGCTCAACATGCCACTTATCAATTTCCTTAGGGTGTCTACTTTCCAAAATGGGGTCATTTGGGGGGGTTTTGTACTGCCCTGCCATTTTAGCACCTCAAGAAATGAGATAGGCAGTCGTAAACTAAAAGCTGCGTAAATTCCAGAAAACGTACCTTAGTTTGTAGATGTGACAACTTTTGCGCAAACCAATAAATATACAATTATTGACTTTTTTTTTTACCAAAGACATGTGGCTGAATACATTTTGGCCTAAATGTATGACTAAAATTGAGTTTATTGGATTTTTCTAATAACAAAAAGTAGAAAATATCATTTTTTTTCAAAATTTGCGGTCTTTTTACGTTTATATCGCAAAAAATTAAAAATCGCAGAGGCAATCAAATACCATCAAAAGAAAGCTCTATTTGTGGGAAGAAAAGGACGCAAATTTTGTTTGGGTACAACATTGCATGACCGTGCAATTACCAGTTAAAGCAGCGCAGTGCCAAATTGTAAAAAGACCTCTGGTCATTTACCAGCAAAATGGTCCGGTCTGAAAGTGGTTAAAGCGCAGTTCCAGTCATACTTTTTTTTTTTTTACAGTATTCAGCTACAATACAAATAACCTATGAAAAAAATGATTTTTTTTACTCACCTTTTCAGGTCTGTTGCTAGGGGGTCCCTCGTAATCTGCCTCTTCCTCTGCAAGGCGCCTGACGTCATTTCCCTCGGCGCCCGTGCTCGCTAGTGCTCCTGGGAGAGGTCTGTCATTTCCCAAGAATCACTGGGCAGCGCCGAGGGCTTCGTTGCCACCACAACAGGGATGGGCACTTTCAAAGACGCCGCGCATTGTGATGGCAACATCAGAAGTGTACGGCGCTGCAGATACGACGCGTGAGCGAGAACGTGCGCTGCATGCTGGTTGTTCAGCTGCACCAGAGCCCGGAAGATCACATGCCCACAAGCACTATGGAAAATGCCACGAAAGAGGAATATAACATATATTCCTCTATGAAAATCGGCAATCGAGCGCCGATTAATCACACAAAAGGTGAGTGCTCTAAACAAGCCTTAGAGAAAAAAAAAATATGCATTCTAAAAAAAATGTATTTTTTTTTTTTTTTTTTTTTTAACAGTGGGTACTCCGCTTTAAATATTTATTAATTTCTTAGCATATACTGGATTCAGTTATTCACCGATTGCCTTTGACCTTTTTTGGTTGAATAGGATTCCTAATTACAGGTCACCATTACTGAATGTAATAAAGAGCACCTGAGCAAAAAACGATACTATATAATGGTTGAAGAAGGGCTGCGCGCCTTACAGCTATAACAGCTGGATAAAATGAACACAATCAACTATGTGCAAACATAGAAAATATAAATGCTGTAAAGAAAAAAACGTATGTTGAAATTAGGTGACTGAATAAATTGCTCACCCACTAAAAGCGCTTTGTGCAAATCAAATAGTAATTCATATATGAAAAAGCAATTCATACATAAACTATTTTTTTTTTTTTGCGAAAGTATATAATAGTGCAAAAAAAATAAAGTGCAAATCACATCTAAAAAGTTCAGAAGAATCTTGAATAGAAGTGCTTGGTTATGATTTTCAAAAATGCCTTCAAAATCTTACGGCACACATCACTTCCGCTTTGGAAGCGCTGGAATGCAAAAAAAAAAAAGTTTTCATATATGAATTGCCATTTTATTTGTACTAAGCACTCTTAGTGGGTGAGAACTTTAGTCACCTAACTTCAACTAATTTTTTGTTTACAGCACAGCACTTTATATTTTGTATGTTTACACAGATTTGATTTTTATTGAGCACAATTTGTCTTGTTTACAGGTCACCATTAGGCATGTGTTGGAAATCAAAAGTTCATGCTTTCAATATATCCCTATACAGCACCTGCTGGGCTGAGAGCCGCTGCTGCTTCAACTGAGATTCCATATGAGTCTTGCCATCTTCACCCTTCTTCAGATCCGAACCCTTCCCTTGTTCACCAGACTGGCCCTTCTCCTTCTCCACCCTGCAAAGGTGAACACAAAAGGGACAATTATGTTATGGTCAGCATCGGTCAGAGGTCGGCATGGTCAGCATCGGTCAGAGGTGGGCATGGTCAGAGGTGGGCATGGTCAGAGGTGGGCATGGTCAGAGGTGGGCATGGTCAGAGGTGGGCATGGTCAGCATCGGTCAGAGGTAGGCATGGTCAGAGGTGGGCATGGTCAGCATCGGTCAGAGGTGGGCATGGTCAGCATCGGTCAGAGGTGGGCATGGTCAGCATCGGTCAGAGGTAGGCATGGTCAGCATCGGTCAGAGGTGGGCATGGTCAGCATCGGTCAGAGGTGGGCATGGTCAGAGGTAGGCATGGTCAGCATCGGTCAGAGGTGGGCATGGTCAGAGGTAGGCATGGTCAGCATCGGTCAGAGGTGGGCATGGTCAGAGGTAGGCATGGTCAGCATCGGTCAGAGGTGGGCATGGTCAGAGGTGGGCATGGTCAGCATCTATCAGGTACAGAATGGGAGATAAAGAGAACAGGATGACAAGGCTGAATTAAATACTGTTAAGGAGGAGAGGTTAGGACATGCAGGTACTATCCTGATTTTGATGGCAGGACACAATGGGGGTTGATTTAATAAAATGGGAGAGTGCAAAATCTGATGTAGCTCTGCATAGAAACCAATTAGCTTCCAATGTCAAAGCTTGATTAAACAATTTGAAGTTAGAAGCTGATTAGCTGTGACTGGGCCATTCTAACACATGAATATGCTTTGATGTAAACCATTCCATTGTAGCTCTGGCTGGATGTTTCGGGTCGTTGTCCTGCTGGAAGGGGAACCTCCGCCCCGGTCTCAAGTCTTTTGTAGACTCTAACAGGTTTTCTTCTAAGATTGTCCTGTATTTGTCTCCATCCATCTTCCCATCAACTCTGACCAGCTTCCCTGTCCCTGCTGAAGAAAACCATCCCCACCACATGATGCTGCCACCACCATGTCTCACAGTTTAGGTGGACGGCCATGTCTTGGTAGGTTTGCAGTTGTGCCATACTCTTTCCATTTTCCGATGATGGATTGAACAGAGCTCCGTGAGATGGTCAAAGCTTGGGAGATTTTTTTTTTTATAGCCTAACCCTGCTTTATACTTCTCCACATCTTCATCCCTGACCTGTCTGGTGTGTTCCTCGGCCTTCATGATGCTGTTTGTTCACTAAGGTTCTCAAAACTCTGAGGGCTTCACAGAACAGCTGTATTTATACTGAGATTAAATGACACACAGGTGGACTCTATTTACTAATTAGGAGACTTCTGAAGGCGATTGGTTCCACTAGATTTTAGTTAGGGGTGTCAGAGTAAAGGGGGCTGAATACAAATGCCCCCACCCCCACTTTACACATTTGTATCATTTATCATTTTCTTTCCACTTCACAATTATGTGACACTTTGTGTTGGTCTATCACATAAAATCCCAATAAAATACATTTAGGTTTTTGGTTGTAACATGACAACATGTGGGAAATTTCAAGGGGTATGAATACTTTGTCAATGTAGTGTAAGTCACTAGGGCTTAGCATCTCTGTCTGCTTTCTAAGTAGTACAGTGTATTCCCAAAATCCTCTGTACATCAGCTGCATGGCTGCACAAACAGGCTTTGGGGCTTTGGTAGGGTCTGCACTCTCTTAAAGTGATATTAAAGCTTAGTTTTTTCCTATATTAACAAACTTTTTGGTTGAAACATGACAAAATGTGGAACATTTCAAGGGTATGAATACTTTTTCAATGCACGGTAGATACATTGTATCTACCGCAAACCTTTTTTTCTTTTCATACATCAGGGGACACAGAGCTATAGTAGTTCATATGGCTCTGTGTCCTCTGATGTACTTCAATCAAAAGGATTTTACAGGTAAACGGTTTTTAAAAATCCTGTTTTTCAAGCTGTATATACAGTGGCCCACAACGACCAAGCATTGGGGTTGATTTGCAAAATCTTGTGCGGTTGTGCATGGTAGCCAATCGGCTTGTTTAATCCAGCTTTGACAATAAAACCTGGGAGCTGTTCAATTATGAAACTTTATTCACTCTTGTAGATGTTTTTGACTGACCCCTCCTGAAGAAGGGGTGGATACCGCGAAACATGTAGAGGAAATCCGTCAGGATATACATCCAAGTTTTCCTAAATTAGGACCTACATGTCCATTACTTGTTTTCATTACCGTGCACGGTCCCATGTGCAGTCTATGTACCTTTGTACCAACTGTATTTAAAGAGGAAGTAAACCCTGATGGGTGTTACTTCCTCTTTGATTCCCTGCAAAGGTAAAGCATAAAGGACTACTATGCATCGCATCGCATAGTAGTCCATTATGTGTCACTTACCTGACACAGGAGCCAGCAAAGTCACCGCTGTCCCCTGTAGTTCCGAGCGTCCATCTTCTTGGTGGGTCTCGCTGCTCCGGCGCTGCGATTCGCCGGAGCAACGATGACGTCACTCCCGCACATGGGCACGGGAGCCGACACTGGCGGCATATCGCCGCGATCTGCGGCTTACCTAGTGCGCCTGCGCGCCGCTGTCTTCAGGTAAATATCTCTCAAGACATTTCTTGGACCTACAGGTAAGCCTTAATCTAGGCTTACCTGTAGGTCAAAGTGGTTTGTAAGGGTTTACAACCACTTTAAAGAGAAAGTAATCTCTCAAACTCTGATGCTTCTTTTCATTTAGTCCATTATAATAATCAAACTATAGCCACTGTAATCCAGCCCAAATCGCAACTTACTTACTGTTTAAAGAAACTTAAAAAAAACTTTTTCCCAGGGGTTAGGCAGCGACATCTTATGTATTGTTTTCCGAGTCCACAGTGGAGTGAATTTCTGCCCTTACATTGAGCACTTCATGTAATGTTAACCAAGCCTCCTTCTCAATCCAACATTTCTATGACAACCCTGCTTCCCTGTTCATAGCTGACTTGTTTTATTTCATAGTATTTACTTGTGCCGATTGTCTAATGTTTGCCTGTGTCAGTCTTATCAGCTTCAGCTGATAAGACTGCAGTAGTGGCCAGGTTTACACTGCATGTGAGGTCACATGGTGTGTAGGAGGAAGCTCTGAGTGATTATGCCGTATCCTGGGATATCAGTGGTGTGCCGTAGGAAGTCCTGATAACAGATAGACAAGTACACAGAGTGTGCCGTAAATCAGGGGAGATCTGGGCATGCTCAGTGACGTCATTCTAAAGAACAAAAAGGATTACAACATGACTAAGCAAGTAAGGAGATATCTACATGCCGTGTTCTTTAGGGTTTTTTTATGCTGATTTACATGGGACAAAGTTGTGGGGGAGGGTTTACAACCACTTTAACTATGTCTACTTTTCAATTAAATTGTTACATTTTTCTTTTTAACTAGTTCAATCCTTGGGTACCGAGATAGTCCCCGATGTTTTAGCGCTATAGAGTATGTTTGGAGTGGCTCCAGGCACTTCCCCAAAATTGGAAGCTGATGGGTTTCTATGCAGAGCTATGGGGTATGGATACTTTTTCAAGGCACTGCACATGTAAGGAAGGTTCTAGAAGAGAAGCAACAATTAGGAAGTGCGCAATTACTGAGCCCAAGTATCATGGCATGAAGCTTGCTGGTACCAAGCTAAGAGGTGGAAGAAAAGAAAAGAGACTTTGGTATAAAAGCAGAAAAGAACCTTTCAGAAAAGCACTTTATCTCCCACAGGTCGAGCTCCTCCTCGGGTACCCAGGTCTCCAGGATGATGGGACCAGTATGTTTGGGAGTTTCAGGCCTTTTGGGTCGCAGAGCGCTCGATCGCAGGCCCTTCCTCTGCGGGGTCGGAGTTTCTGCAAGATAACAGGATTCTTTGATCGGTTATGTTTCTAGATGACAAGTTCAACTAACGGCTGACGGACTGGAGGGCAAGATTCCCCCACCTTTTGGTGCCTCCGGAACACCGATTGGGCAGATGATTTTCCTAACGCAATACTCAGATCGGATGTCGTAGGGGCCAACATCTCTTCTCTTGATTATTTCAGTTGTGGTGATCGCCGTTTCTGTAGATTCTGTGAATTAAAAAAAAAAAAAAAAACGCATTACAAGTTAATGAGAAACGCGCAGACAGAGAAACATTAAGGCCTACAATATGCCTACAGATGGCGTACCCGTACGTGTGGTGCCACTACCAGGAGGGGGCTTGGCTGCCATATCGTCCCATCGTAAACTTGCCCACAGGAGACGCAGCATAAGACTCACTCCCGCCAGAGATTTCACCGTCTGAAGCCGATACCTGAGAACCATCGGGAATAACCGGAGAGATGTCAATGTAATCAGACAGAACTCGTTAGGCTCGGTCCGCACTACTGCAACCTGAAAGTCCCACGACTTATGGGGCAACTTTAGGGAATGCCTGGGTAATGTTCACGTAATGCTGCATGGAAGTCGCCTTGAAGTAGTACAGGAACCTTTACGAAGCAACTTCAGCAGAGCTAAATAAAAGCGGAGTTCCACCCATTTAAAAGTCAGCAGCTACAAAAAAAGCTGCTGACTTAAAGCGGAGGTCCACCCTAAAGTGGACCTTCCGCTCATTGGAATCCTCCCCCCCTCCGGCACCACAATTGGCACCTTTCAGGGGGGAGGGGGGTGCAGATACCTGTACAGTACAGGTAACTGCACCCACTTCCGGGATAGCTCTCTGCGGAAAGGGGCGTAGATTACGCCCCTTTCCGCAAGTGCCCCGCTGCCTGCTGGGAAACACACAGATCCCAGAGGCAGCGGGGACCGTCCTTATTGCGCAGCGCGACTCGCGCATGCGCAGTAGGGAACCGGGAAATTAAGCCGAAAGGCTCCATTTCCTGATTCCCATACCCAAGATGGTGGCGGCAGCACCGGAGAGACGATCTAGAGATCGGCTTCGGGTGCCGACATCGCGGGCGCGCTGGGCGGGTAAGTGTCATTATTTTAAAAGTCAGCAGCTGCAGTATTTGTAGCTGCTGGCTTTTAAAAAAAAAAAAAAAAAAAAAAAAAAACGCGGAGTCCCGGCGGACTCCCGCTTTAATAATCACACGCCTTGTCCCATGGTCCAGTGATGTGGGCACAGGATGCCTTGCTCCTCTCCACCGCATTTTAACTGTGGGCACCTAGCTGTGTTTTCACAGCCGGGCTCCCACTGCGCATGCACGTGCCACTCACTGTGAATGGCTGGGCAATCTTCTGGGGTGTTGTGTCCCAGAAGAATGGAGGGAGGTGATCTTCCTTCCGGTGCCAGGGGAGAAAGTGAGAGCGGGGTGCCTCTAAATACAGGGTACCCCCCCCCCACCGAAAAAACGTCATGCCAAATGAGGCATGTCAGAGGGTCACCAACACCTAAAGCGGAAGTTCTATTTTTGGGTGGAACTCCGCCATACGACAGCTCTCATTGACTAACATGGGATTTCATATATCATGTGATTTGGGGTCTCACAAGTCGGATCTCAAGTCGCAGCAGTGTGAACCGAGCCTTAATTAGTAAGCAATACCCTTTTTCTACGAAAACAAAATGCATTAAAATGGACAAACACTTATCTTAATATTTCTTAATTTGTTAAGCCCGATTCTCAGCTACAACTTCCTCACTATGTTCTGCATTTCAAAACCAGGAACAAAATCCCCAACAGATTTAGATAAAGTGAGCAGGATTCTCTCCTTCGCGGTGTCTACACTGCTGTACAAGACACAGAGGTGGAGAGATTCCCCCTCCTCTTAGCGCAAAGCCTCGTACACACGATATGATTGTTGGCAGGGGATAGTCTGTTGACAGACGGTTGTCCTAAAATCTTACCGTTAGTACGCTCCTTTTGACAAATGTTGTCCAACTTCCGGCCAACAAATGTTGGATGGCAGGCTAGTAAATTTTCGGCGGACAACAGGTTGACGTCAGATTTTCTGACGGTCAGTACAAAAATCCGTCACACAAAAGTCTAAAGTACAAACACGCATTCTCGGAATCAATGCTCCCCAAACATGAAATTAGCAGGTGCCCAAAGGGTGGCGCTCAAGAGCTGAAATTCCTCGTAGTAAGTCACTACGTTTGTGTTTGTTGGCTGTCAATTGTGTACCGTTAGTATAGACAAGACCCTGGCACACGCCCTTTTGACAAAAATCAGACGCTTGGTTGTCCAATAATCGTACCACGCGTACGAGGCTTTAGGCTGCCCCTACCCTATTATTCCCAGAGAGGATCTTCTAAAACATATTGGTGGAACACAAGACCCGCAGGCCGAATCCGTAACTCTCCTGCAGCAACCCAATAATCTCCACCTTGTCTCGGCAGTTTGCAGACGGAGAGAACAAAACTCCTCCTGCAGATCCTGCACCTGTCAGAACACCCCTCGTCTTTGCATTCAGCAGACCCCAGCCCTCCTCTGGGCCTGCTACAGACCCTTCCCAGCTCCACTTCCAGTTTGTTCCTGGTAGGATGCATTGCGATGTAAAGGAGGGTGGGGGACTTTACTTCTGATAATGGTGGTGGTGGAGGATCTCTTGATATCTGATTTAAAGTGGTTGTAAACCCTTACAACACACTTTGACCTACAGGTAAGCCTAGATTAAGGCTCACCTGTAGGTCCAAGAAATATCTCCTAAACCTACACAGTTTAGGAGATATTTACCAAAAGACAGGCACCGCTGTCTACGGTGCATGCACGGTAGACAGCGTCGCGCAGGCGCATTGAGCGTGCTGCCGTCAACAGCGATATGCCGCGCGTGGCGGCTCCCGTGCGCATGTGCGGGAGGGATGTCATGACATCGGCGGAGCAGCGAGACCCACCGAGAAGATGGATGCTCTGGACTACAGGGGACAGCGGTGACTTCGCTGGCTCCTGTGTCAGGTAAGTGACACATAATGGACTACTATGCGATGCGATGCATAGTAGTCCATTATGCTTACTCCTTTGCAGGGAATGAAAGAGGAAAACTCATCAGGGTTTACTTCCTCTTTAAGGGCGGGGTGCTCTGGATTTGCGCTTATAATTATGAGAATACTACAATTCTCTGCCAGTTGAAAAGGAGGGTCACACCGCTGGTATTAACCACAAGAAACTTTATTGGAAGAATGTTCACACACAACACCATATGGCCGAACCATGTTCTGTCTGAGCAGTTTTCAATAAAGCTTCTTGTGGATACCATCCACGTGCGACTCTCCTTTTAGACTTGTATCATCCGTTACAGGAGTGTGCGTGAGCTCCAGGCTGAAGTTGCCCATTCACAGCTAAATTCTCAAGTTATTCCTAAAACCAGTAATAATCAAATGCAGGAGGGAATTATTTAAACACTTGCTACCCAGGCCAATCCTGACACTTCGCTTCTACATGTAAAAAAAAAATTAAAAAAATAAAATAAAATTATAATTTTTTTGGGTAGAAAATAAATCAGAACAAACATTATGCATGTTCTTTTAGCAGAGACCCTAGGGAACAAAATGGCGGTTGTTGCGACTTTATCTCGCACGGTATTTTCAGTCATTTTTCAAATTCTTTTTTTTGGGGGGAAAACACGGTTTCATGCATTACAAAAAAATTAAACAGTAATGTTAGCCCAATATTTTTGCATAATGTGAAAGATGATGTTATGCCGAGTAAATAGTCATGCAAAATGTCACGCTTTGAAATTGCGCACAATCGTGGAACGGCGCCAGATTTTGGTGCTTAAAAATCCCCATAGCCGACGCTTTTCATATTTTTTTTTATTTTTTTTTTACAGGTTGCCCATTTAGAGTTAGAGGAGTTCTAGCGCTAGAATTATTGCTCTCGTTCTAACGTTCGCAGCGATAATTCACATGTGTGGTTTGAACGTCGTTTACATATGTGGGCCCAACCTTCTGCATGCGGGGGCATATTTTTATATGGTTTATTTTTCTATTTTGACACTTTCTTTTATCACTTATATTCTTATTACAAGTAATGTAAATAACTCCTGTAATAAAAAATAGTGCGCGACAGGTTCTCTACAGCGAGCTCTGGGGTCAATAAGTCCCCACATCTCACCTGTAGGCTGGGTCGCACCCGGCCTCCGAAAGATCATCAAGATGTCCAGGGGCAATCTTGCTCCACCGGATTCTCTATGGTAAGCTTCCTGCATGGACCGATTCCTTCTGCCTCTCGCCGATCGTACGGGCGAGCCGCGAAAAACACCGGGGAGGGAGGAGAGACATCCCCCTTCCGCTGCCTGTAAGAAAGATCAAGCGGCTAAACTGGCGCTATGATTGTTCTTACGGTGCACAGAATCGCCGCCGGCTCTAAAAGATGATATCCCAATGATGCCTGTAGGTGCACTTATCATTCAAATATCCCCGCTATATGTTGACGACGTCATACGATGTCGTTGGGCGGGAAATGGCTAATATAATACATTTATATAGTCCTACAGATACAATCCAGCCCTTTGAGGGTAACCATAACCCTGATGCGGCCAGCAATGAAAATGAGTTTGACACGCATTCTAAAAAGGCAGCACCTAATAGAGAAACATTCAATGAATTTTCCATTAGGATGTCCCAGTCCAGCTTTTACAGCCAAGCCTGGCCACTTTCGAGCTGCAGATAGGGTATGTGGGCAACAAGTCCATGCCGAGGTCTTAAAGTGGTTGTAAACCCTTACAATCAACTTTGACCTACAGGTAAGCCTAGATTAAGGCTTACCTGTAGGTCCAAGAAATATCTCCTAGGAGATATTTGCCCGTAGACAGCGGCGCGCAGGCGCACAGGGGCAGGCCGCGGCGACACGCCGCGAGCGTCGGCTTCCGTGCGCATGCGCGGGAGTGACGTCATCACGGCTCCGGCGAATCACAGCGCCGGTGCCGCGAGACCCAGAAGTCGCTCCGGGATACATGGCAGCGGCGAAGAGGAAGACGGAGGACCGCTTCGGGGTAAGTTATTCATAATGAGCTAGTATGCTATGCATACTAGCTCATTATGTCTTTGTCTTGCAGGATTTTTTTTTTACAAGATTTTTTAACCACTTGCAGACCGGACCAATTTGCTGGTCAAAGACTAGACCACTTTTTGCGATTTGGCACTGCGTCGCTTTAACTGACAATTGCGCGGTCGTGCGACGTGGCTCCCAAACAAAATTGACGTCCTTTTTTTCCCCACAAATAGAGCTTTCTTTTGGTGGTATTTGATCACCTCTGCGGTTTTTATTTTTTGCGCTATAAACAAAAATAGAGCGATAATTTTGAAAAAAACGCATTATTTTTTACTTGTTGTTATAATAAATATCCCCCAAAAATATATAAAAAAACATTTTTTTCCCTCAGTTTAGGCCGATACGTATCCTTCTACATATTTTTGGTAAAAAAAATCAAAATAAGCGATTATTGATTGGTTTGCGCAAAAGTTATAGCGTTTACAAAATAGGGATAGTTTTATAGCATTTTTATTAATAATTTTTTATTATTTTTTTTTTTTACTAGTAATGGCGGGGATCTGCGATTTTTATTGTGACTGCGACATTGTGGGGGACACATCGGACATTTTTGACACATTTTTGGGACCATTGTCATTTATACAGTAATCACTGCTATATAAATGCAGTGATTCCTGTGTAA
>NW_027507789.1:227109564-227129564 GCF_037356315.1 Lithobates pipiens
ATGGGGCTGAGCCACAGCTCTAGGTGTTTTATGGACGCAAAGAGCATCACTCTGGAATGAGCACCAGTGGCCCCATAGCAAGCGGCTTGCTATCGGAGAGTAATGGTTAAGGGCAAAAGGCCATAAGTGCCAGTGAGGGTCCCAAGAAGAGGAGGATCAGGGCTACTCTGTGCAAAACAGTCACAGAGCAGGCAAGTATAACATTTATATAAAAACAAAGAACCTTTAGGGCCGGTTCACACTGCAGGCGCGGCGAGGCGTCTCCGACTTGCGGCGACCTGCAGAGGACTTCTGTATAGAAGTCAATGCAAGTCGCCCCCGAAGTCGCCCAGAAGTAGTACAGGAACCTTTTTTCTGAGTCGGAGCGACTCGAGTCGCTCCTCTCAGAACGGTTCCATTGTACAGAACGGGGGCGACTTGCGGGAGCGAGGCGAGGCGAGTCGTGTCGCCTCGCATCGCCCGCTGTGTGAACCGGCCCTTAAAATCACTTTAATAAGAAAAGGTGGAACCTTTCTAAAAAAAAAAAAAAAAAAAAAATGATTCTATTGCTGTATGATGTGACATGGCAGGAATGTATGCAGATTTGTAAAATTACTGAAAAGGTAAATTTTTATCCATCTTTTGTGTCTTACTTTCGTTTGCTATTATTTTTACAACTTGTACAGACAAAACTTATAAAAGGCATGTGCCGTCCTAAGATGCAGACACCTATATGCCTCAATGCCCAGGCAGTGTACCCTTGTGTCACCATGTTTTCACTCACAGTGTGTGCGCTGGGCACTGCTATCCACTTGAACACCAGGCCTTTTCTGACACTTTGTTTACATTTAAAAATCTGCATTTGTTTTTTTATAGCAAATATATATATATATATATATATATATATATACACACACACATATATATATATATATATACACACACACATACACACACACACACACACACACAATACTTTTTTTTAGCAGAGGCCTTAAAGAACAAAATGGTGGTCGTTGCGATTTTCTATGTCACATGGTATGTGCACACCATTTTTTCAAATGCAATTTTTTGGGGAAAAAAAAATTAACTTTAAAGGATTTTTGGTTCAATATAAAACATGGTGCTACGCTGAGTAGATAGAAACTTAACATGTCATGCGTTAAAATTGCGCTTGCTTGTGCAATGGCACCAAACTTATTTAAATATTTCCACAGGTGACGCTTTTATAAGCCTTTACCAGTTACAGAGTTTAGAGTTTCAGAAAAGATCTTGCGCTCCAATTATTGCTCTCACTCTGACGTTGATGGCAATACCCTCTTACATACACGTGTGGGACCAACGCATGCATTTGTCTTTGCGCTCAAGCATGGGAGGGGACGAGGGCGTTTTAAAAGTGTTTTTTTATTATATTATTTTTACAGTTTTTATTTTTTTTATTGCCGTCACAAGAAAAAGTAACTGTCACTTGTGACAGCAATAGGCAGCGACAGGTACTCCTTATGGAAAGATCTGGGGTCCATTAGGCCTCAGATGTCTCCTCTGCCCTTAAATGCATCTGATAAAACCAAGATCGATGTGATCAAATGCTTTTAAGATTTAGAAATGGCGCCATTTACATCCGGGGAAACTGAACGCGATGACAGAACTCGTCGCTTTCAGTTTCCTAAAGCATAGAGTGCATCAGAGACCTTCCGGTCCTCCATGGGCTTTATGGTAAGTCTGAGGAACTGCTGGCTTCAGGTACGGCCTCTCCATTGGGACATAGAACCCGGAAAGGCACTGGTGGAGGTGGGATGGCGGGCGGGGCCACCCCTCCTGTCACCTGTAAAAGCAATCCACAAATGTAAATCTACGTTAGGCAGTCTTCATCTGGCTATACCGTATTTATCGGCGTATAACACGCACATTCATTTTAAGAGGGAAGTTTCAGGGAAAAACGTACATTTTTGTATTGGAGTATAACACGCACACGCTAGTTGCACCCGATTTTCATGGTGAAAAAGTGAGTGTTATACGCCAATAAACACAGTAATTGTTCTGCCCACCGGGCTATTTTTCAGTTTGCTTATGTTCATGTGCTTGAAATAACGTGAGTTTTCTTGATGTACACCAAGCTAGTTATATGCAGTGTGCAAGCATCATCTACTGTTCCATTTCTGGTATAGCTTTGCTGTTTGTAGAAGTTACATATTGTATTCTCTTAGAATGTGTTAAAAAAGTTGTTAGGAACCAGTGCATTCTGGGAGAACTCTCTAGCGGAACTGAGTCAGCTTCCATTTTAAGAACCTACAGCAAGACAGAAAGGCATGTTTTCTTCAATCTCTTGCCATTACCCCTCAGTGAGCTTAAAAAGAGAGTTCTTGTTATCCCATTCTGTTATAGAGCATTGTTTCTTTAGTATATGTAAAATTGTACAGACTGATGTTTTTTGATAATTTTATCAATTTGTAGTTTCACCTGGCTTGTTACAATAAATTTAAGATCAAAGAAATATGGTATCTGGAGTTTATGGAGCAGGAAGGTTTAGCTCTCTGTCCTAGAGACAGAACAATAGTGACTCAACAGCATGTGAGGACAAGTGTCTGCTGCAACAACTGACCTCATGATATGCAACGTTTTTAGCACAATTATTACCTGGTGTGACCCAAACAATCTTTCCATATTGGTAACATGACAACGGGTTTAATAGCACACTCCAGTATAGCAAGCGCCAGTGCAAATTCCCGGGGTTTGCTGCACATCTGGACAGCCTTAATCCAGTTGGATCTGCAGAGAGAACAGCCAGTCATGTTACATTCCAAGCTTTACAGTGGCAGTTAGCCTGGATTTACAGCACTGCATACGTTACCTGTGAGAGGCCCAATTGGGATGCAGGAAAGGTGCCGGGATATTGTTCTCCAGCTGGACGATAGTCAGCCTTAGCGTGGATATGGTCAGTACCTTGGATCCGTGCACAGAGCCGTTCCACTTAAACTCTCCATTGGGCGACATGCAGAACTTGTGGGCCAAATGCCTGCGCTTGTCATGGTCCTCCCGGTGCTGGTGCTTGTTCAGTGCATACGAGTTGGTGGTGTACTGATTGTGATAAACACGGTACTTGCCCTCTTGTCCCAGTTTGAAATAGGTGCTGAGAATGCCCCTCATCACCACCTCCTTTCGGGTGCTCATCCGGGAGATCTCCCCTTGGGAATTCACCACCAGGACCTGTAGGAGCAAAATCATGGAAAGTTAATAAAGTAACTAAAAGGTGACTTGGATTCCGCCCACTCTGCAGCAGTGGCCATGGAATAGGGCGCTGGATGGCATACAATGTCATGACTCCGAAGACTACCTGCTAGCATCTATGGTAAGATCAGATGTCACTTAGATGTAAAATACTGCTGGGAAAAACAACTCATTCACAATCTAGTTCCAGAACTCTACCTTCATTCGTCCTCCCTGTGTGGGCTACCGGTCTGCAAACTCTCAGACCAATACTGTACCAATGGCAGTGAATTTTACAGCTAAAGACCTTTAACAATACTGGAGAGAAAACTTACAGTCACCCAGAAATGGGTCAAAGGCTGCAGGAAGAAATGCAAATTGTGTGCAATGTTATACCTTCATATAGTGACCCTGTGCTGCGCCCATGCAGGGTGCATTTTAATTCCCCCCAAGGAACTTTTATCCCCTGCCGTTCTGTTCAGCCACTAACAGCAAAAGGTGAGCTCTGTGTAAATTATGAGGTTGATTTACTAAAACCAGAGAGACTGCAAAATCTGGTGCAGCTGTGCACGGGATCCAAATCAGCTTCTAACCTCAGCTTTTTTAATTAAGCTTTGACAATAAAACCTGGTTTCTACACAGAGCTGCACTAGATTTTGCACTCTCCGGTTTTAATATATCATTCCCTATATGTCTCGGAAATCAAAGTTCATATTAAATTATATGGATTTCCCAAACTGGTAGCATAACTGAGCGAGTCACGTGCCCCCCCCCCCCCCGGAAGTATTGAGTTTGGGCTCGTTTACACAGGGCAGTGGTCTCCAAATTGCAGCCATTGGGCCGAATGTGGCCCTTTTCTTGCCTTTATCCAGGCCTTGAGGCACTTTTCTTCCCACTGACACCAACAACGGGACGCCATTCCTCCCGCCAGTACCAATGACGGGACGCCATTCCTCCCGCCAGTACCAATGACGGGACGCCATTCCTCCCGCCAGTACCAATGACGGGACGCCATTCCTCCCGCCAGTACCAATGAAGGGACGCCATTCCTCCCGCCAGTACCAATGAAGGGACGCCATTCCTCCCGCCAGTACCAATGAAGGGACGCCATTCCTCCCACCAGTACCAATGACTGGACGCCATTCCTCCCATTGGGCCGAATGTGGCCCTTTTCTTGCCTTTATCCAGGCCTTGAGGCACTTTTCTTCCCACTGACACCAACAACGGGACGCCATTCCTCCCGCCAGTACCAATGACGGGACGCCATTCCTCCCGCCAGTACCAATGACGGGACGCCATTCCTCCCGCCAGTACCAATGACGGGACGCCATTCCTCCCGCCAGTACCAATGACGGGACGCCATTCCTCCCGCCAGTACCAATGACGGGACGCCATTCCTCCCGCCAGTACCAATGACGGGACGCCATTCCTCCCGCCAGTACCAATGACGGGACGCCATTCCTCCCGCCAGTACCAATGACTGGACACTACTCTTCCCACCAGTACCGATCACGAGACACTATTCCTTCCACCAGTACCAATGATGGGGAACTATCCCTCCCACGACACCAAAGACGCATTGTTTACTCCCGCTGAAGCAAGGACTTTTTCTATTCCCAATAGCTACAGTCCAGCCCCCCTAAAGTCTGAAGGACAGTAAAATGACCCATTGTTTATAAAGTTTGGAGACCCCTGAGACAAGTCGTACACTGCCTTGTGCCCATGTTTACCTGCACCGCACCCCCGTGCAGGAAGTCTCATTGATGCCCATTGGGAAATAGGAAATATACAGACAACCGCTGGGTCCCAATATGACATCCATTTGGATGTGGGTCCCTGAACTCATACTGTCTGTGCTGAGGGAGCCACACCCACACAGCTGCCCCATACGGGGCCATATTCAATAGACATGAATGTGACTGCCTGTATGGGGATGCATGGAACACCTGTGCAATCCTGGGCAGGTAAACAGGGCCCTGCACAGATGTTGAGTATTGCACACCCTGTGCGAACAAAGCCTATTTCCTATTTCTGGTGCTGAACAGAGGGGCAGAGGAGCAAAGACAATATAAAAAATTACTTGACCCTAATACAAAGTATTAACAGAATCCTATTAGGACCCCTCATAAAAAACACACGCTTTATTACCTGGGGAAAAACGAGGACAAGGCCTGGCCTCCAACCCACCTGCTAAATTTATCGTTTAATACAAAACCTCAGGTGCATGTTAACCCCACAGAACTCAGAAAACCGGAGCACCTTCCAATCCCCTAAAACTCTAAAATTAATCTAATTTATACTACAATTATCATCATAGCCTTGCAAGAGAAATTATTCAAATCACAAATACAGAAGAATGTAAGATACATGGTTTAGCCTGAGACGGCTCCCCTGATTCCCCGAGCCGAAGATGGAAAGGCAGAAGGTGGTAGAAGTAGTGAAAGTCACAGAACAGTCCTCAAACCTCAATTCTGGAAGGAATCCTCCACCGCCCCAGGTATTATTACCCCTCCAGACACCAGAAAACAGGGGATCAAAACTTAAAAAAAAGATAGATTGAGTAGGCCTGGCACAGCTGACACCAGAAAAGAACCGGAGGGGAGAGGGGGAGGGGAAGTCAGTCCACTAAGTGCAGCTGGATCAACATGGCCGACACAAAACACAAACCTCTCTGCCATCCTTATAAATCTTATTAGCTTCATGGGCTGCAGCAATGCACTGGTGATTCTTCAACAGACTTAACTTGCTGTCTGGATTCCGTAGTCTGGTCACCATCCTAGAGGGCGTCTTCCCGATTCCCGGGGTCTCGGCTGCCTCTGAAGGACCCTTGTCTAGTTTCACCTCCGCAGGAGCTGGAGACAAAAAAAAAAAAAAAAAATTGTACAAAATGGGTGCTGAACACACAAAACACTTCCAGTGCTTAACCCAACCCCATTCACATGTGTGTGACTTGTCATTCATGCCACTTTGGACATCAAAGAGACATTACATGTCGTGCCCCATGTTTTCCAATGATAACCATTCATGCAGAGCATCCGGAAAGTATTGACAGCGCTTCGCTTCTTCCACATTTTATGTTATGTTACAGTCTTATTCCAAAATGGATTAAATTATTTTCCTCCAAATTCTGAAAACAATCCCCCACAATGACAACATGAAAGAAATTTGTTTGAAATCTTTACAATAAAAAGGAAAAAATCCCATGTACACAAGTATCACAAGCTCCTCCCATGTACATAAGTATAGGTATATGTATAGAAGTAGCCTTTCCCACACCCACCTAACTGTCCCTGAGCCACCCCCATCAAATCATTCTCTGCACCTATTACCTTTTGTACCACCACCCCCTCCTTTAAGAATGTAAGCTCTACGAGCTGAGTCCTCCGGTACCTTCTGTATTTAACTGTAATTGTGTTGTCCCCCCCCCCCCTATACATTGTAAAGCGCTGTGTAAAATGTTGGCGCTATATAAAAATTGTGTATAATAATAGTAGTAGTATATATAAGTATAGGTATATGTATAGATGTACCGTATTTATCGGCATATAACATGCACTTTTTCCCCCTAAAATCAGGGGAAAATCGTGGGTGCGTGTTATACGCCGATCCCCCGCTGATTGTCAGCTCCTCTGCCTTTTCTGCCACTTTCGGAAGCAGCCGAGAACGGGCGAGTGCGGCCAAAAATAGCAGAGAACGGCTGAGCGCCGGCAAGATACACAGGACATCCACTTTGTATCTCGGCGGCGCCATTTTTAAACAGAAAGCCTGCAAAAGAAACTGACAAGGCTGCAAATTACATGTAAGGCTGCAATGGAAGGCTGCAAATGACACTGACAAGGCTGAATTGATGGGCATTTAAATGTAAGTTTTTTTTTTTCCTTAAACTTTCCTCCTAAAAGTTTTTTTCTTTAAAATTCCCTCCTAAACTTGGGGTGTGTGTTATACGCCAATAAATATGGTATGTATAAGTATATGTACACGGGAGGAGCCGGTCATACTTATGTACACGGGAGGAGCCGGTGTCCTATCATATATGGTCCCCCATCGGATAGTGTCCGCTGTGTACTGCGTATGTGCAGTACACAGATTCCGAAAATAGCCGAACGGCGCTGTGAGTCCAGGTTCTATCCCCACCATCCAAGTGGATATAGAGTTGGAATATAAAAGAGCCGAGCGCAGCGAGGCCGAGTGAAGCTCACCCGCGAAGGGCCCTCTAATTTTCATAACCCTATGTCCGCTTGGATGGTGGGGCAACCACCACTCACTCCGCAGGCGCCGTTCAGCTTCGGAGATTTTACGAAGCTTCTTCTGCCGGAGACACTATATGATGGCAGGACACCATCTGCCAGAACACCGGTCATACTTATGTACACAGGAGGAGCCGGTCATACTTATGTACACGGGATTTTTTTCCTTTTTTAATTTTTAATAAATTTGCAAAGATTTCTAGCAAACTTCTTTCACTTTACATTGTAGGTGAGGTTGAAAAAAAGACCACTCCAAGTCCAACCTACGTTGTCATTATGGGATACGGTTTGTAGAATTTTGAGGAAATTCATGAATTGAATCCATTTTGGAAGAAGGCTGTAACATAACAAAATGTGGAAAAGGTCATGATCTTCCTAGATGCACTACTTCGGTCCGACTTTCATGCAACTTGAGGTCCATAGACGTCAATGTTAACCCTCAAACATTACATGAAAGCCCTACATTTTTTACAAGCAACAGTGGATCCGACTTTGTGGAGCAACAACAAGTCCCACCCATCCAAAGTTGTGTCAAAGTTGCACTTCTGAGTCACTTGACTTAGGAGTCATACAAGTGTGTACTGCCAAAACATCTCAATGTCAGGCGGACTATCAACTTCAGTGCAACAAACTTCTTTTTTTGTATGCTTCATCGGTGCAGTTTCTTCCAAACCAAATAGGGGAGTCACAAGGCCCGACCTGAGGCACTACTACGTTGGCAAGCCGACGCGTTTCGGGGGGGACAAACCCCCTTGCTCAGAGCTGTGCGTTAGTGGGCCTTAGCTCTAAGGAAGGAGATACATCCCCTGAAATGCGTCAGTTGTCAACATAGTAGTGCAGCATGTGATGCCCCCATGTGGTTGGGACAGGGCCGTCTAATATTGATTGGACCCTGGGCAAAAATCTTCTTAGGGCCCCCCTTCCCCCATTCAATTTCGCTCTCCATCTTCTCTGAGACATACAATAAATAGCCGCTAGACTTAAAATCAATTTACTGTATCAGATCAGGCAGCGATTGCAATTGGTTGCCAGAGGTTACAGTATATCATTACTGCTTACTGACTGGTTAATAGAGGTTACAGCACTCCTTAAGGCTCACTGATTAGTTGCTAGAGGTTACAGCACATTCATGCTTGTTGATTGGCTGCTAGAGATTGCTGTACAGTAATACTGCTCACTGGTTGCTTTAGGTTACCGCACATCTTCTCCTCACTGCAGGGGGGCATGATATACCTATGAATGCTGCCTTTATTTACATATCAATGCAGTTGGCCTCAGCTATTTACATATGAATGCCAATATTTGCATGTAAACACAAGTCTGCAGGTGAGTTATCTGTACACAATAGGGTGGAGCTGGGCAGCATTAGTAGCAGCACAGGACTAAAACTTCAAGGGAATGTAAACTGGGATAGTTGGCAAGTATGAGGCAGCTGCTTTGGGCCCCACAACAATGAGAGGGCCCAGGGCAGCTACCCCTTTTGCCCTGCCTTAAAGACGGCCCTGGGTTGGGAATAGGGGTGCGTCCCCCGAAAACGATTCAGCTTGCCACCATAGAAGTGCATAAAGTCGGGCCATGTGATTCCCCTAATAGATTGTCATTTGGTGATCTGCAACACTCATTTCCTACTTTCCTAGAATGTATTTGGCGGTTTGTTTCCATACCAACAAACCTTTGGTAATGCCCAGCTGTGTGTTTTGGTAAAATTGGGTGCTAAACGGTCTGCCACAAAAACAGAGCTCTGGAAAATAAAACCAGACTTCTAAAAGTCTATATATACACCTTTATGAATAGTATAAAAGTTTCAGTGCTACATAAATAACTGCAGGGTTGCAATATAAAGGGTGGAGCTTCAGAATCATTAATAGTGTCTGCAGATCCATGGAGCATCGTAGAATACGCTGGACAATGGTGCAGGTTAAGCTAAGCACACTATATAAGAATGATGATATATCAGTCAGGAATCCACGAGTGCAGAATCACCACAGCAACAAACAGGGGAGCTCAGTATGCAGCAGAGACTTGAAATCCCAGGCTAGCCCCGCACAGTATGCTCACCTGCATCCTCCGGCTTTGAGACCGGCGGCTGAGTCTCCCTCTGTTGGTCAGAAGTCGTCTTGTCATCACTGCTAGGCTGGGGCGCAGGAGGTACACTAGTGCCGGAGGAGGATTCCTCAGCTTCTGGTTAATAGAGAAAATGTTCAGCTTGTGGATGGGACAATTAAAAACTAAGTTCTCTACAGCCTGACCAGCAGCAGCTCCCTGTACTTTTTCGATATGCAGTATGCATTCCCACAGGAACACAACCAGAAATGCCCAGCAGGTGGCAGAATTGTACAGACACACAACCGGTCTGGACTCCTTTCTAGGAATGGTTATGGCGAGGTGAACCCAGAGTCATCTGAGGGCACACAAAGCAAAAGGCAGACATGCAGCAGAAAGACAACAATGCCCCAAAAATCACACACATGTAGTGTGACATATTAATGGGTCACCCAACCAAAAACAAAGCAGATAAAACCAATAAAGTCAAAAGATGATTGAATCCACCAGATTCCACCTGTTACTTAAAGTGTAAGTTCCATTTTTGGGTGGAACTCAGCTTTAAGTGCAGGTGACCCTGTTTAAGGAGAGGGTACCCTGTTTTTACAGGCATCCAGCTCCCACTTCTTCCCCTGGCTCCACAAGGAAATTCCCCTCTCCCTCCCTGCAATGTTCTGGGATACGTCACAGGTCCCAGAAGATTGTCCGGCCATTGACAGGGCGCAGCGTGGCCTGTGCTGTGAAACCAGCAGTTACAATGTCAGCGCCTTGGAGAGGAGGGGGAGAGGAGCGGGGCTTTGTACAGCCGCGTAAGCTTTTTGTGGCTAATGACTTTTAAATGGGTGGAACTCCGCTTTAACTACTACATTTGGAAGGAGCAAGCTTTTAAAAGGTCTTCCGACATTGCTGAGCTGGAGTGTGTAAGGACTGGATAGGTGGATCAGGACAGAGAAGTTATGGAGGGGATAGGTGGATCAGGACAGGGAGGTTATGGAGGGGGATAGGTGGATCAGGACAGGGATGTTATGGAGGGGGATAGATGGATCAGGACAGGGAGGTTATGGAGGGGATAGGTGGATCAGGACAGGGAGGTTATGGAGGGGATAGGTGGATCAGGACAGGGAGGTTATGGAGGGGATAGGTGGATCAGGACAGGGAGGTTATGGAGGGGATAGAAGGATCAGGACAGGGAGGTTATGGAGGGGATAGGTGGATCAGGACAGGGAGGTTATGGAGGGGATAGGTGGATCAGGACAGGGAGGTTATGGAGTGGATAGGTGGATCAGGACAGGGAGGTTATGGACTGGATAGGTGGATCAGGACAGGGAGGTTATGGACTGGATAGGTGGATCAGGACAGGGAGGTTATGGAGTGGATAGGTGGATCAGGACAGGGAGGTTATGGAGGGGATAGGTGGATCAGGACAGGGAGGTTATGGAGTGGATAAGGTGGATCAGGACAGGGAGGTTATGGAGGGGATAGGTGGATCAGGACAGGGAGGTTATGGACTGGATATGTGGATCAGGACAGGGAGGTTATGGACTGGATAGGTGGATCAGGACAGGGAGGTTATGGAGTGGATAGGTGGATCAGGACAGGGAGGTTATGGAGTGGATAGGTGGATCAGGACAGGGAGGTTATGGAGGGGATAGAAGGATCAGGACAGGGAGGTTATGGAGAGGATAGATGGATCAGGACAGGGAGGTTATGGAGAGGATAGATGGATCAGGACAGGGAGGTTATGGAGAGGATAGATGGATCAGGACAGGGAGGTTATGGAGGGGATAGATGGATCAGGACAGGGAGGTTATGGAGGGGATAGAAGGATCAGGACAGGGAGGTTATGGAGAGGATAGATGGATCAGGACAGGGAGGTTATGGAGAGGATAGATGGATCAGGACAGGGAGGTTATGGAGGGGATAGGTGGATCAGGACAGGGAGGTTATGGAGTGGATAGGTGGATCAGGACAGGGAGGTTATGGAGGGGATAGAAGGATCAGGACAGGGAGGTTATGGAGGGGATAGGTGGATCAGGACAGGGATGACATGGAGGGGATAGAAGGATCAGGACAGGGATGACATGGAGGGGATAGAAGGATCAGGACAGGGAGGTTATGGAGGGGATAGATGGATCAGGACAGGGAGGTTATGGAGGGGATAGAAGGATCAGGACAGGGAGGTTATGGAGGGGATAGGTGGATCAGGACAGGGAGGTTATGGAGGGGATAGGTGGATCAGGACAGGGAGGTTATGGAGGGGATAGGTGGATCAGGACAGGGAGGTTATGGAGGGGATAGGTGGATCAGGACAGGGATGACATGGAGGGGATAGGTGGATCAGGACAGGGATGACATGGAGGGGATAGAAGGATCAGGACAGGGATGACATGGAGGGGATAGAAGGATCAGGACAGGGATGACATGGAGGGGATAGAAGGATCAGGACAGGGATATTACCTAAAGCAGTAGTGGAGGATGAAGAGGCTGATGCCGGGTCAGTGCCGCTTTCTGCCGCCTTGCTGCTCTGTGCAGTCTTGTCTTCAGCATCCTTAATGGGGGTCTCTGGGGGTTTGCTGCCATCAGTGGATGAAGGGGGCTCCATGCTGCTTTTTTCACTGACTGTCTCTGTATTAACAACATAAGTAAGCGTTAGCGAAAAGTTCCAGACTCTCTATCTGCCGCCAATAATTCAGACAAGCTTCGTACACACAAAAGGTTCACCAACCCGACTTGTAGTTCAGGGCAGCACACCTCATACACTGCATGACACCTTCCTTAACAACTCAGAGGAACTTCATGCAAACACGAGGGGCTAGAACTACTAGAACTGGAGAGGGCAAAATCTACTGCAGCTCTACATAGTAACCAATCAGCTTCCAAGTTTTATTGTCAAAGCTTAAAGTGTTATTAACCACTTGGGACCCGCGCTATTGCAAAATGACGGCAATAGCGCGGACCCACATTTTCGGGACTACGTCTATTGACGTAGTCCCGGTTACGAGCGGCCTGCGCGCCCCCTGAGGGGCGCGCGCGGCGCGCTCTGTGATCGGCGAGTCCGTGAGACTCGCCTGATCACCGATCCGTGTAAGGGGTCGATCCCGACCCCTTATCACGTGATCAGCTGTCAGCCAATGACAGCTGATCATGTGATAAAACGGAGCCGGTAATCGGCTAGTATTCCTCCTCGCGCTGACAGCGCGAGGAGAAAAAAAAAAAGCCGATCGCCGGCGGCCGTGTTCGGGACATCAGTCCCGATCACGGCCAGCAATTTAAAAGGACACCTGCCCCCTGCCAGTGCCCACCTGCCACCCGCAGTGCCATCCTGAATAAAGTAAGTGCCCCCCTGTCAGTGCCACCCAGCAGTGCCCATAGTGCCACCCAGCAGTGCCCACAGTGCCACCCAGCAGTGCCCACAGTGCCACCCACAGTGCCACCCAGCAGTGCCACCCACAGTGCCACCCAAAATCTGCCTCAGGTGCTGCACCCCAGTGCCGCCCATCAGTGCCCAGCAGTGCCGCCCATCAGTGCCCAGCAGTGCCGCCCATCAGTGCCCAGCAGTGCCACCTATCAGTGCCACCTATCAGTGCCCATCAGTCCCATCTATCTGTGGTACCTATCAGTGCCCATCCGTGCCACCCATCCGTGCCACTTATCCGTGCCACCCATCCGTGCCATCTTATCTGTGCCCATCTTTGCCCATCAGTGCCGCCTTATCTGTGCCCATCGGTGCCGCCTTATCTGTGCCTATTAGTGCCGCCTTAACTATGCCTATCAGTGCCCACCAGTGCAGCCTATCAGTGCCCACCAATGCAGCCCATCAGTGCCCACCAATGCAGCCCATCAGTGCCCACCAATGCAGCCTATCAGTGCCGCCTAATCAGCGCACTTCAATGAAGGAGAAAAATGACCCGTTTGCAAAATTTTATAACAAACTATTAAAACATGATTTTTTTTTTTTTTTTTTTTGCATCTTTTTTTGTTTGTTTAGCAAAAAATAAAACTCCGAGCTGTAACT
Organism: Lithobates pipiens; assembly: GCF_037356315.1. Taxonomy (NCBI): domain Eukaryota; kingdom Metazoa; phylum Chordata; class Amphibia; order Anura; family Ranidae; genus Lithobates; species Lithobates pipiens. The sequence continues at coordinate 227,123,056 of NW_027507789.1, forward strand.
AAATACCACCAAAAGAAAGCTCTATTTGTAGGAAAAAAATGATAAAAATTTCATTTGGGTACAGTGTTGTATGACCGCGCAATTGTCACTCAAAGTGCATCAGCGCTGAAAGCTGAAAATTGGTCTGGGACTGAGGGGGGTTTAAGTGCCCAGTAAGCAAGTGGTTAAAGGCCGATTTTTTTTTTTTTTTTTTTTTTAAACCATTTCAGCTCCGGAAGATTTTACCCCCTTCCTGACCAGAGCACTTTTTACAAAAGGTGGTCGCTCGGCGCTGTAACCAAACAAAATTGGCGTCCCTTTTTCCTCATAAATAGAGCTTTATTTTGGTGGTATTTGATCACCTCTGCGGTTTTTATTTTTTGCGCTATCAACGAAAAAAAAAAAAAAAAGGAGCGCGACAATTTATTTTAAAGAACAATATTTTCAATAATTTTTACTTTTAGTTATAATATCCCCAAATTTAATTTTTTTTTTTTAAACACAAATTCCTTCGTCAGTTTAGGCCAATAAGTATTATTCTTTTTTTTTTTTTTATTTCTTTTTTACCAAAATCACAAAAAGCGTATATTGATTGGTTTGCGCAAAAGTTATAGTATCTACAAACTATGGGAAAGATTTATGGAATTTTTATATATATTTTTTTTTTTACTAGTAATGGCGGTGATGTGCGATTTTAGCGGTATTGCGACAGATCAGAGACTTTTGACACTTTTTTGGGACCACTGGCATTTATACAGCGATCAGTGCTATGCACTGATTACTGTATAAATGTCACTGTCAGGGAAGGGGTTAACACTAGGGGGCGATCAAGGGGTTAATTGTGTGTTCTAACTGTAGGGGGGATAGCATTGACTAGGAGAGGAGATGAGATTTGTGCACATCTCTGGATTGAGATGAGACTCAGGTAAATGTTTAAGGGGGGGGGCGCTGCACTTACCTTCATGCATATTGGCACAGTTGCACCAGTGTTAGTTACCCCACCCCCCGCCCTTCCCCTCTGCACACAGGTCTTTGTCCACTTTGCTCCCAACTGGACAAGGCTAGACACAGCCTGAAATATTGCTATGTGAAATGGGAGATTTACTGTTTTGTACTGCTTAAAGTGGTTGTAAACCCTTACAAACCACTTTCACCTACAGGTAAGCCTAGATTAAGACTTACCTGTAGGTCCAAGAAATATCTCCTAAACCTACACGGTTTAGGAGATATTTGCCCGAAGACAGGCACTGCTGTCTACAGCGCATGCGCCGTAGACAGCGGCGCGCAGGCGCACTGAGCGTGGCATCGTCAATGGCGAAGATGCCGCGCGATAACGTGTGTGTCGGCTCCCGTGTGCATGCACGGGAGCGACGTCATCGCGGCTTCGCCGAATGACAGCGGTGGAGCTGCGAAACCCACAGAGAAGATGGATGCGCTGGACTACAGGGGACAGCGGTGACTTCGCTGGCTCCTGTGTCAGGCAAGTGACACATAATGGACTACTATGCGATGCGATGCGATGCATAGTAGTCCATTATGCTTTACCTTTGCAGGGAATGAAAGAGGAAGTAACACTCATCAGGGTTTACTTCCTCTTTAATGCTTCTGCAGCAAATTATTATCAACAAAATAATAAATATCAACAGCCAAAATGGATTTCAAGTATAAATGGGTCCCATTGGGGGGGAAGAAGGAAGGAATCTCACCTCCTTTCTGCTCTTTGTCCAGCCCCTCCCCCTCTGGTTTGGAGATGGAATTAGGCTCTTTGCTACTCTCCCCCTCCGTTGCAGCAACCTCCGATGGCTTTTCCCCCTCCGCCAGGACCTTGTTCTTCTCGGCTTCCTCCTGCTTGGCTTTCTGACGTTCCGTTATCTCGTCTATAAAAGACATTGTGCGTTACAGAAGACCTTGTGTGGGGAAACAACTGACGGTCTGAAGGTTTATTTCAATGCAACGATTCTTTATTTATGGGGCCCCTTGAAGTCTTCAGAACCACCGAAGCATACGTGAGGCCTGGGAGTACCTACCATTGACCACAGACAGATAGGACCGGTTATTCCCCTTGGCCTTGTTGGTCAGCTCCTCGGTTATATCCATGTGTCGGTGGATCTCCTCTCGGAGGTCGGTCAGGGTCTTGCACAGGTCGGCCTCATAGTACGTCCTGTCCAGGCAGTCTAATAGCTCGTCAAGCTGCTGCTTTGTACTGTAGTACCAGATCTTCTCCTCCTCAGAATACTCTTCTCTACACAGAAATAGAAAAGCAGAAAGTCACCTACTGGCAGCCATGGCCGGAGCCGGACACCCTTTAGACCAGGGGTGCCCAACCTTTTGAAGAGCGAGGGCCATCTAAGCAACTTGGTAATCGGCCGCGGGCCGCAATAAGCGGAGCGGGTGCATGCCAGCCCACTCTACTTCCTTTATTTTTGCGGATTGGAGGTAGGCATTTGTAAGTCCATTTACATCTGCTACTATTTTTAAAGGTGAATGGAGGGTCCAATTGGGTCAGACTGATCGAGTGAAAGGGGCCTATGGCTCAGTGCAGGTAACCCTCAGGGGCACTGCTCTGCACCTGTGGATCAGTTTGAAAGCAGACCATTAACCACTGCAACACAGATATGCCCATATATACACTGTTATTTTAGTAATAAACATACTATTAATAGTATTCTATTCCATCACAGAGCAGGAGGTCGCGGGCCACATCGGAGGGCTCCGCGGGCCACATCAGAGGGCTCCGCGGGCCACATCAGAGGGCTCCGCGGGCCACATCAGAGGGCTCCGCGGGCCACATCAGAGGGCTCCGCGGGCCACATCAGAGGGCTCCGCGGGCCACATCAGAGGGCTCCGCGGGCCACATCAGAGGGCTCCGCGGGCCACATCAGAGGGCTCCGCGGGCCACATCAGAGGGCTCCGCGGGCCACATCAGAGGGCTCCGCGGGCCACATCAGAGGGCTCCGCGGGCCACATCAGAGGGCTCCGCGGGCCACATTAGAGGGCTCCGCGGGCCACTGGTTGGGCACCCCTGCTTTAGACTTTATAAATCTGGCATTTTTTACATGGTCACATCCTACAAGAGCTTGGAAAGAGCCAAACCCGAGGGGAAGCCATGGTCCCCAAACTGCATCCTTCAGGCCATATGTGACGCTTTGCATGTCTTTGAAGTACAGGGTACTATTCCTCCCGCTGACATCAAGAATGTGGAACTATTCTCCCCATTGATACCAATTGGCCCGATTCCTCCCATTATTGACCAGAGGTGCTGAAGCTGGAAGCTCCAAGACGATCAGGGAGGACAAAAAAAAAATCAATTATTCTCTATGGTGGTTCACGTCTCCACTCCAAGTGGTCTGAAGCAAAACGCCTGAACCTCAAACCTTTAGAGCTACTTGGTGTATTTTTTTTTCCTCCAAAGAAATGCATTGAGAATAATTATTTTCCGAGCACTGAGACACTCAGTATACCAAAACAATGTAAATGTTCTTACACTGCCAAGGCACAACGACTCCGACAAGACATTTTTAGGCTATCTGGCTAAACTTAGGCTAATCAAAGCCTGGCTTCTATCATCAACCTGAGACATGCAGCCAACAGGGCCATAAAAACAAGAGAGCAGGCCATTGGTTGGTTTCATGGGGGGGTTATTTACGAAAGGCAAATCCACTTTGCACTGCAAGTACACTTGGAAGTGCAGTCGCTCTAAATCTAAGGGGTAGATCTGAAACGAGGGGAAGCTCTGCTGATTTTATCATCTAATCATGAACAAGCTAAAATGCTGTTTTTTTTATTTTCCTTGCATGTCCCCCTCGGATCTACAGCGACTTTACTTCCAAGTGGACTTGCAGTAAAAAGAGGATTTTCCTTTAGTAAATAACCCCCGTGGTGTCCCATGTGCCGGGGGTTCAATTACATTCCCCACTTCCACCCTGTACCCCTCCGTGCACCAGAAACCAAGGCAAACAATTGGGATGTGCCGATAGCGAGTATTTTCACAAGTTATCATGAAAACGCTACCGATACTTCGCAGTGTGATTTGCGTCCATATAAAATAAATAGGTGCAAATCTCACTGCCTGAATCACAAGTAGTTTCCCACACCGCTCCTCTGCTTGTCATAGTGATTTTCAGCTTCAGGAGGGGTGTGGGAAACCACTAGCCCCGGCTCCTGATCCGGTGGACATCTGCTCCTGCCTCTCCCATGGCATTCTTCCTTGCATCTCCAGCGGCTCTCTCCCCCTAGCCTGACTGTACGGACTACAGGGATTCTAACTGGTCAGCACCATCACACGGACAGGGCTGACCAATCAGAATCTGTCTAGCCCATATTGTCAGCACTGCAAGGAGAGGAGAGAAAGACGTGGGGATTTCAACTCCCTAGACTGGTGAAGGGGCTTTTTGGTGTCTGACAGCGGGGGACTGCGGCAATCTGGTACAGCGGGACCGAGTCTGATGGACGGAAACGCTGAAGGCTGGGGGGGGGGGGGGGGGAGCGAGGGAGGCTGGGCAGGAGGGAAGAGAGGGAGGCTGGGGTAAAAAAAAAAAAAAAAGGAGGGAGAGGAGAGGGGGAAGGAGAGAGGGAAGCTGGGGGGTGGGACCAAGAGAGAGGCTGGGGGGGTGGGACCGGGGGAACCGCGAGGGAGGCTGGGGGGGTGGGACCGGGGGAACCGCGAGGGAGGCTGGGGGGTGGGACCGGGGGAACCGCGAGGGAGGCTGGGGGGTGGGACCGGGGGAACCACGAGGGAGGCTGGGGGGTGGGACCGGGGGAACCGACAGGGAGGCTGGGGGGTGGGACCGGGGGAACCGACAGGGAGGCTGGGGGGTGGGACCGGGGGAACCGACAGGGAGGCTGGGGGGTGGGACCGGGGGAACCGACAGGGAGGCTGGGGGGTGGGACCGGGGGAACCGACAGGGAGGCTGGGGGGTGGGACCGGGGGAACCGACAGGGAGGCTGGCTGGGACCGGGGGAACCGACAGGGAGGCTGGCTGGGACCGGGGGAACCAACAGGGAGGCTGGCTGGGACCGGGGGAACCAACAGGGAGGCTGGCTGGGACCGGGGGAACCCAGAGGGAGGCTCCCCCATTTATTTTGTATGGATGCAAATCAAACAGCAAAGTATCAGTACTCTGTATCAGTAAGTACTTGAGTACTCCCCAATAAAAAAAAAAAAAAAAAAAGGATATTGGTACAACCTTAGTAAACTGGTTGTCCCGATTACAGCCCTTTGCATTACTATACAAGTCGCCCCCGCAAACAAGAAAACCGGTTCACTTACATGATGATGCGTCTGGTTAAAAACCAGTATTTCCGTCTGTGTCGGTCATAGCCGATTGGCTCGTGCCTTATGTAAGGCTTGTTTTTTTGGATCTCAGCCACACAGTCAATGACGCCTGAAACTTTGTGGGCGACGCACACCTCGCACTGCCACTCGTCCTCGGGCACCTCCTCCAGAGGAGGCTTCACACACTCCAGGTGGTAGACGGCCGAGCAGGTCTCGCAACACAGCAAGTCCCCCAGTTTGTGGCACACGCGGCAGTGGTCGTCATACTGAATGACACCCTCCGACATCAGCTCCTCACGGGCTATGTTGGTGGTCAGGAACTGGTCCACCAAGAAGAGCAGCACCTGCACCTTGCTCTCTATGGGGCCGTAGGGATAATCGTCCACTTCCTGGAAGGGAAGAACGTGATGGAACTCCTTGTCGCTTTCGCAGTAAACGCGCAGCACCTCCGGCCAAGTCATGCCGTCGATGAAGTACAAGGTGGAGTTGACGCTGTCCTTTAAGTCAGCCGGTCCAAAGGTAGTATTGGAGGTGTCCTCCTCTCGAAGGACGGCCTTCAAAAGGGCGACGTGCGTCTCGGCCAGCAGGGTGCACTGTTCCTGGCTGACCAGAGCGGCACAGAAGTCCTCGAAGCGGAAAGGGGAGAGCCGCAGAACCGTGCCGAAGTTCCTCAGCACCTCGTAGACGGCGATCACGTTCATCAGGTGCTCAGAGGGCAGCAGCAAATCTTCTGAAGACTTGGGGAACTCCAGAGGCGGGACGTCCTTCTCCTCGTATATCGGGGACCGCGGCCTGTGGATCCTGGGTTTTCGCCTTCCTGTTAACAAAGAAGAAAATCCGTTAGAAGGATGAAAATTCAAAAACAAATAACGGAACTTCAGGGAAGGATTTTAGTGCCGTTTCATTGGTCCAGCTTGGACAAACGATTTATATGCGCTATACCTGTGGGACCGCAAAGGAAGCTTAGAATCCCTGTAGTAGTCTTGGCAATTACAGTGATCGCCGCTGACTTCCGGGTCCTGTGCCAAGCAGCATAATAGACATTGGTGGGGGATGGGGGGGGTCACTCCATCCACACAGGCACCATTTATGGAATGCCTTGCATTTTGGTCAATGCAAAGCATTCAGTGACTGGACCAAGTGGAGATTTATAATATCAGCCCACCTCTCATCCAACCAGCGAATACCTTACATCACATGTCAAACACAAGGCCCGTGGGCCGAACGCGGCCCTCCCTGCCATTTCATGTGGCCC
>NW_027507789.1:227134564-227147064 GCF_037356315.1 Lithobates pipiens
GCCGCAGTTAGAAGCGGGACGCCCCATTGTAGGACAATGAAGTGAGTGAGAGACTCCGATGTGTCCGAGCGCCAGTCCGGCCGTATGAACATATAACTGGACCTGTTAGGTGACACCCATCCACCCCCCCACCACCCCACCCCCGCTCCTCAGGAACAAAGCGGATAGAATTTACATAATGAGATAATGTGTCCCGACTTATACACCGAGGAGAGGAAGTGTCAGGATGAGGACTTCACATGGGCGGGGGGATGGGGGGGGGGGGGAGAACAATTCTGTACTCTTGGACTGAAACGAATCGATTATGAAATGAATCGATTACTATTTTTCATAATCGATTAATCAGCGGGGAACATAATGGGGGTTAAAAAAACTAAAATGAGCCCTTTCACTGTTTTACAGTAAAAAAAATAAAAATAAATAATGAATCCTTCCAGTATTGATTATTTGCTTTTTTGTTCTATAAAATGCTAATTTTCGTCTTTTTAACCCCCCATTATGTTACTAAACGTCTCATGTCTGCTTCACATCTCTGTGTTTATTGGTGATTTTTGCAGAAACGCGCTGCAGATCATTCACATGGTTTCCTATGGGACGCGTTCACATCTGTGCCTTTTTTTTTTTCAGCCGCTGCTTATTTGGAAAGGGGCGGGGACTTGGAGTAAAATCACGTGCGCAAAAAAAAAAAAACGCACAGCAAAAACGGATCAAAAGCAAAATCTGCATAGGTGTGTACCGGGCCCTTATGCTGACCACACCGATCATTTTTCAGGCGAGAATATTCAGATGAAAAAAATCTTTGTACATTTACTGAAAAGAATTTTGTTTGAAAATTTTCATTTCATTTCTGAACAAACCACCCCCCCACTGTCTGACAATTCCTTTGACCGAGAAGTTTTCTATTGTTTCCAAAGTTTCCGGTCACTGTGGTTGAAAATGAACGTCAATTTGACCCACTTTTTTTTTTTCTTTTTAAAGTTTATTAACCGATTAATCTAAACAATAATCGGCCAGTTAATCAATTATGAAAATAAATGGTTAGTTGCAGCCCTATTGTACTCCCAACAGTCCTTTCACTCACATCCCTCACCTCCATCCTACAACCACATATAATACCTGCAATACGACACAATCAGAGCTCCTATGATCTGATTACACTCAGCACCAAGAGCGTTCCAAATCCTGTGCCAGACCCTCGCCTATCCCCGGAGATACAAAGACCACCACTCCCTCCTTCCAACACATCACCAGGACATGAGCAGAGGGGTAAATCTGGGTCAATCTACGCATTCTGCCCCATTTCTGGTACCCACCGTGGAGCCCCCGCTGCTTTGGTCTCTCCACTGCTCGGTCCGATGGCTCTGGCTGCCCCACCGTTCTAGTCTTCCCATCACTGTGGTCCACCCCCCCGTAGCGCCCCACTCCCGGTTTCCTGATCGCTCGGGTCTGCCCCCTGTAGCCCAACCACTCTGGTCTCCCCATCGCTCCAGTCCGCCCCCTGTGGCCACCCGCTCCAATCTCCCCATTACTCTGGTCTGCCTCCTGTGGCCCCCGCCACTCTGGTCTTTCCACTGCCGCGGTCTTCCCCCCGCATGGCCGGATAGCTCTGGTTGCCCTATCACTCTGGTCCACCCCCTGTGGCCCCATGCCTCCACCCCTCCAGTCTGCCCCATGCCTCCACCCCTCCAGTCTGCCCCATGCCTCCACCCCTCCAGTCTGCCCCATGCCTCCACCCCTCCAGTCTGCCCCATGCCTCCTCCCCTCCAGTCTGCCCCATGCCTCCCTCCCCTCCAGTCTGCCCCATGCCTCCTCCCCTCCAGTCTGCCCCATGCCTCCTCCCCTCCAGTCTGCCCCATGCCTCCTCCCCTCCAGTCTGCCCCATGCCTCCTCCCCTCCAGTCTGCCCCATGCCTCCTCCCCTCCAGTCTGCCCATGCCTCCTCCCCTCCAGTCTGCCCCTTGCCTCCTCCCTCCAGTCTGCCCCATGCCTCCTCCCCTCCAGTCTGCCCCATGCCTCCTCCCCTCCAGTCTGCCCATGCCTCCACCCCTCCAGTCTGCCCCATGCCTCCACCCCTCCAGTCTGCCCCATGCCTCCTCCCCTCCAGTCTTGCCCCATGCCTCCCTCCCCTCCAGTCTGCCCCATGCCTCCTCCCCTCCAGTCTGCCCCATGCCTCCTCCCCTCCAGTCTGCCCCATGCCTCCTCCCCTCCAGTCTGCCCCATGCCTCCTCCCCTCCAGTCTGCCCCATGCCTCCTCCCCTCCAGTCTGCCCCATGCCTCCTCCCCTCCAGTCTGCCCCATGGCACCACCCCTCCAGTCTGCCCCATGGCACCACCGCTCCAGTCTGCCCCATGGCACCACCGCTCCAGTCTGTCCCATGGCACCACCGCTCCAGTCTGCCCCATGGCACCACCCCTCCAGTCTGCCCCATGGCTCCACCCCTCCAGTCTGCCCCATGGCTCCTCCCCTCCAGTCTGCCCCATGGCTCCACCCCTCCAGTCTGCCCCATGGCTCCACCCTCCAGTCTGCCCCATGGCACCACCCCTCCAGTCTGCCCCATGGCACCACCCCTCCAGTGTGCCTGCCCCATGGCTCCACCCCTCCAGTCTGCCCCATGGCTCCACCCCTCCAGTCTGCCCCATGGCTCCACCCCTCCAGTCTGCCCCATGGCTTGCTTTGGTCTCCCTATCATTCCAGGCCACCAAATGGCCCCACCACTCCATTCTCCCCATGGTTCCAGACCACTCCCTGTGGATCCAGTGCTCCTCTTCTCCCACCGTGTGGCCCCACTGCTCTGTCTGCCCCCCCCCCCCCCCACCCTGGTTTCCCAATCGCTCCGGTCCACCCTTGGAGCCCCACCTCACTGGTCTCCCCATCGATCTGGTCTGTCCAGTGTTGCCCCATAGCTCCGGCCGCCCCACTGCTCTGCCCCCTGTGGCCCCACCACTCAGGTCTTCCCCATGCAGCCCCATTCAATTCAACTCTGTGAGGTCCTTCCACATTCACAACACCACACGGCTAGTGAACAATAGGCGGGGGTGGAAGGAAGCACATGCACCTAGAAAACCACGGCCGGCCCTACAAAGAGCTCCAGGATCTTTAGGAAACAGCCGCAGCCACTGGAACAAATAATTTTTGCCCCCCCCCCCCCCCCCCCCGCACCATGTCAGGCTGCCGAGGAGGAAACCGACTCCCCCATCTCATCTCTGTACAAAATCTCACCAACAGAAGACAACAGGCTGACGTGTGAAAGGTAGAACTGCGCCAATGTGTGACAAAACTTCTTTCCACTCTTCACGGAGCCGAGGCCCATCGCTGCCGATATCGGCTTCAAGTGACCCTTCCTACCCCTCCAAGAGCCCCTTGTCTACGGAGCCTCCTACTGCCCCCTTCTCTTATGCCTCAACAATCCTGAGATAGCAGCTGTGAAAACTCAGACTGGGAAGAGAAAGTTTCTTCTTACTGTCTGGATACATCAGCCTTCTCCCTATTGGCTGGAATATTTTTTTTGGAAGGATAGATGAATGGATTTGGGGTGGGTATAGAGGGGAATATAATGGGGTCCAACGAGGGATAGGAGATGGGGTACAGTATGGGTGGATATGAAGGAGGATTGGTATAAGAGGAAAATGTTGGGGTAAAGGATGGGGTAAGAGTATATACTGGGGCGCTGGATTGGTATAAAAGGCTCATATGTTTGGGTACAGGAAGATATATACTGGGGTACAGGATTGGGATAGAGAAGTATATACTGGGGTACAGGATGAAGGACGGAGGGATATACAGTATCTGACAAAAGTAAGTACACCCCTCACATTTGTGTGAATCTTTTCTTCTCTCTTTTCATGTGACAACACTGAAGAAATGACACATGTCTACAATGTAAAGTAGTGAGTGTACAGCTTGTATAACAGTGTAAATTTCCTGTCCCCTCAAAATAACTCAACACACAGCCATTAATGTCTAAACCGCTGGCAACAAAAGTCAGTACACCCCTAAGTGAAAATCTCCAAATTGGGGCCCAATTAGCCATTTTCCCTCCCCGGTGTCATGTGACTTGTTAGTGTTACAAGGTCTCAGGTGTGAATGGGGAGCAGGTGTGTTAAATTTGGTGTTATCGCTCTCACTCTCTCATACTGGTCACTGGAAGTACAACATGGCACCTCATGGCAAAGAACTCTCTGAGGATCTGAAAAAAAAAGAATTGTTGCTCTACATAAAGATGGCCTAGGCTATAAGAAGATTGCCAAGACCCTGAAACTGAGCTGCAGCACGGTGGCCAAGACCATACAGCCGTATAACAGGACAGGTTCCCCTCAGAACAGGCCTCGCCATGGTCCACCAAAGAAGTCGAGGTCACGTGCTCAGCGTCATATCCAGAGGTTGCTGAGGAGCGCAAGGTCTCCAACTTCCAACAGCTCCGTGATGTCATCATGGAGGAGGGGAAGGTCTCCAACTTCCACCAGCTCCGTGATGTCATCATGGAGGAGGGGAAGGTCTCCAACTTCCACCAGCTCCGTGATGTCATCATGGAGGAGGGGAAGGTCTCCAACTTCCACCAGCTCCGTGATGTCATCATGGAGGAGGGAAGGTCTCCAACTTCCACCAGCTCCGTGATGTCATCATGGGGGAGGGGAAGAGGACTCCAGTGGTGACCTGTGAAGCTCTGGTGACCTCCATGCCCAAGAGGGTGAAGGCAGTGCTGGAAAATAATGGCGGCCACACAAAATATTCACACTGTGCTGTGTATTATATATATATATATATATATATACACACACACACACACACACACACACACACACACACACACACCTGTGTTTTATAGTTAACCTCCTACTTTGGTCCCTGCCCCCCCCCCCCCCAATATGAAAGCTGGAGATGCAAGTGCTTGGTCCCCCCGGTAGGGGGTGCTGTGTGTTGGGGGCGGTCAGACAAGGAGAAACAGAGGATGGAGATGTCGGTGTACCCCCCAGTAGGGGGAGCTGTGTTGGGGGAGGGGGTAGTAGTCGGGGATGGATATGATGGTGTAGAGCCCGGGATCCCCCAGTAGGGGGTCCTGTGTGATCAGGTATAAAGGTGAAGAGGGAAATAAGGTTGACGGTGTATTCCGCAGTAGGGGGTGCAGTGGTTCTGGGGGTAGTAGTGATGAAGTGAAGGATGGGGATGATGGGGGGGTGTAGTGGTGGTTGGGGGGGTAGTGGGGATGAAGTGAAGGATGGGGGGTGTAGTGGTGGTTGGGGGGGTAGTGGGGATGAAGTGGAGGATGGGGATGATGGGGGTGTAGTGGTGGTCGGGGGGTAGTAGTGAGGAAGTGAAGGATGGGGATGATGGGGGGTGTAGTGGTGGCTGGGGGGGTAGTGGGGATGATGGGGGGTGTAGTGGTGGTTGGGGGGGGTAGTAGTGAGGAAGTGAAGGATGGGGATGATGGGGGTGTAGTGGTGGTCGGGGGGTAGTAGTGAGGAAGTGAAGGATGGGGATGATGGGGGGTAGTGGTGGTTGGGGGGTGGTGGGGATGAAGTGGAGGATGGAGATGATGGGGGGGGGTGTAGTAGTGATGAAGTGAAGGATGGGGATGATGGGGCGGTGTAGTGGTGGTTGGGGGGGTGGTGGGGATGAAGTGGAGGATGGAGATGGCGGCGTAGTTCCCGGTATCCCCGGCAGATGACGCTGTGTGGGGGTAGTAAAGAGCTTACCCCGATTTGTTCATGCCCCCACTTAGTTGGGGTAGGCCTAACACTTTGGTGGGGGTGGGTCAGCCCGACCACTTAACCTCTGGGGACACACCCGCTGATCTTTGGGGGAGGTCCCTGATCCAATCCCTGAGTCCAAACCTTGTTCTTCTAGGGAAACCCCAACCCAACCCAACCCTGACTCTTAATCCCCACCCCCAAACCCAAGTCCTAACCCTAAGCAACCTTTAAACCCCAACTCTAAGTGTATATCCACTACCCGGTGTCCCGCTGTAGTCGGTGCCGTCACTGTGTGTGGGGGGGGGGATGGTGTAGTAGGGATGGCGGTCGGTGTGGTTCCCGGTCCACCGGGTAGGGATTGCTGTCTCTCACCGGTGCCCCGCTGTAGTCGATGGGGGGATAGGGATGACAGGGGGGTGTAGTAAGGGATGAAGTGGGGGATGGGGGTGAAGTGGGGGATGGTGTAGTTACCGGTCCCTCCAGTAGGGGTCGCTCTCACCCAGTGTCCCGCTGTAGTTGATGGGGGGGTGTAGTAGCGATGAAGTGGGGGATGGGGATGAAGTGGGGGGGTAGTGTAGTTCCCGGTCCCCCGGGTAGGGGTCACTCTTACCCGGTGTCCTGCTGTATACGGTGGGGGGAGGGGGTGTAGTACTGATGAAGTGGGGGATGGGGATGACGGGGCGGTATAGTTCCCAGTCCCCTCGGCAGGGGTCACTGTGTCTCACCCAGTGTCCCACTGTAGTCGGTGGGGGGATGGGGTAGTAGGGATGATGGGGGTCGGTGGAGTTCCCGGTCGGGGTCTCCCTCACCCGGTATCCCACTGTAGTCGGTGGGGGGAAGGGGTAGTAGTGATGAAGTGGGGGATGGTGTAGTTCCCCGGCCCCCCAGTAAGGGTCTCTCTCACCCGGTGTTCCGCTGTAGTCGGGGGGTGTAGTACTGAAGTGGGGGATGGGGAGGGTCGGTGTGGTTCCCCCGGTAGGAGTCTCTCTCTCACCCGGTGTCCCGCTGTAGTCGGTGGGGTAGTAGTAGTGGGGGATGGGGGGGTAGTAGTAGTGGGGGGATGGGGGGGTGTAGTAGTGATGAAGTGGGGGGGATGGGGATCGGTGTAGTCCCCGGTCCCCCCGGTAGGGTCGCTCTCTCTCTCTCACCCGGTGTCCCGCTGTAGTCGGTGGGGGGGAGGGGGTAGTAGTGGGGGGATGGGGATGATGGTCGGTGTAGTCCCCTGTCCCCCGGTAGGGTCGCTCTCTCTCTCACCCGGGTCCCGCTGTAGTCGGTGGGGGGGAGGGGGTGGTAGTAGTAGTGGGGGGATGGGGGGTGTAGTAGTGATGAGGTGGGGGGGATGGGGGGGTCGGTGTAGTTCCCGGTCCCCTGGTAGGGGTCGCCTATGTCTCTCACCCGGTGTCCCGCTGTAGTCGGTGGGGGGGGAGGGGGTAGTAGTAGTGGGGGATGGGGGGTGTAGTAGTGATGAGGTGGGGGGATGGGGGGGTCGGTGCAGTTCCCTGTCCCCCCGGTAGGGGTCGCTCTCTCTCTCACCCGGTGTCCCGCTGTAGTCGGTGGGGGTAGTAGTAGTGATGAAGTGGGGGGATGGGATCGATGTAGTTCCCGGTCCCCCCGGGAGGGGTCGCCCTCTATCTCACCCGTGTCCCGCTGTAGTTGGTGGGGGGGGAGGGGGTAGTAGTAGTGGGGGGATGGGGGGTGTAGTAGTGATGAGGTGGGGGATGGGGTGGGGGTCGGTGCAGCTCCCGGTCCCCCCGGTAGGGGTCGCTGTGTCTCTCACCCGGTGTCCCGCTGTAGTCGGTGGGGGGAGGGGTGGTAGTAGTAGTGGGGGGATGGGGGGTGTAGTAGTAATGAAGTGGGGGGATGGGGGGGTCGGTGCAGTTCCCGGTCCCCCCGGTAGGGGTCGCTGTGTCTCTCACCCGGTGTCCCGCTGTATCCGCTGTAGTCGGTGCCGTCGCTCTCCTCCTCCCGGTAATCCTCATCATTCAGATCCTCGTCTAGGAGGAGGAGGGGGTCTTCCTCCGGGGGGGGCTCCTCCTCGTCATCCTCATCCTCGGTGTCCCGGACTCGCTCCTCCTCGCTGGAATCATCGTAGACGATCCGGTTGATGTTGGTGGTGGCGGCGGCCCGTCCCCGCCCTCCTCCCCTCCCCCTCCTCCGGCGGCCGGTCGTACACGGGACCGGGACGGGTCCGGGGGGTGGCGGGGGGGACGGCGCCTTTCCTTCTCCACCGGCCGCGGCTGCTTCCCCTCAGCCGGGTGCGGAGACCGGAGGGGGCGGAGGGCGGCTCTACCCGGGGCGGCCGGCTCTTCGGAGGTCTCCCCCGCCGGCCCCGCATCGTCCCCCGCAACGTCTGTCCGTTCACCGCCCTCCGAACTTCACACCCGGACCACCGAACCGCCGTCCGGAGAGCCCGCGGCCGCCATCTTACCCAACGCTGCCGGAGCCAGGCCTACAGTCACGTGACCCGCCGCGACACCGACCTCTACCGGCCGACACCGGGAACTGCAACTTCTCCACACCGACCTCTACCGGCCGACACCCGGAACTGCAACGCGCAGCGACGCTCCACACCGACCTCTGCCGGCCAACACGGGGAACTACAGCTACTCAACACCGACCTTACCGACCAACATGGGGAACTGCAACACACACAGCGCTGCCCAACACCGACCTCTACCGGCCGACACGGGGAACTGCAACACACACAGCGCCGCCCAACACCGACCTCTACCGGCCGACACGGGGAACTGCAACACACACAGCGCCGCCCAACACCGACCTCTACCGACCGACACGGGGAACTGCAACACACACACCGCCGCACAACACTGACCTCTACCGGCAAACACTGGGAACTGCAACTACTCAACACCGACCTCTACCGGCCAACACTGGGAACTGCAACTACTCAACACCGACCTCTACCGGCCAATACGGGAACTGCAGCACACAGCGCCGCTCCACACCGACCTCTACCGGCCAACACGGGAACTGCAACACTCAGCCCCGACCTCTACCGGCCAACACCGAGAACTGCACCGAGAGACTGGCGAGGAGAACTGTGTGCCACTGCTACCCCCCATCCATCCACCTACTCCTACCCTACCCTACCCTACTACAACTACCACCCACCCACCCACCCACCAACCTACCTACTTACTACAACCAACCATCCACCCACCCTTCTTTCTGCTATCCATCCACCTACCTACACTACTACTCACCCATCCATCCACCTACCTACCACCTAATACTACTACTACCCATCCATCCACCTACCTACCTACCCTAACTACTACTACTACCATCCATCCACCCACCCACCCACCCTACTACTACTACCCATCCATCCACCTACTACCTACAATACTAATACTACCCATCCACCTACCTACCCTACTACCAACCCATCCACCCACCTACCTACCACTTCTACTTCCATCCTCCACCTACCTACAACTACTACTACTACCAACCATCACCTACCTACCTACCCTAATACTACTACTACCCATCCATCCACCTACCTACCTACCCTAATACTACTAACACCCATCCCCTACCCACCTACACCTACCTACCCTATACTACTACTACACCACACCCACCCACCCACCCTACTACTACTACCCATCCATCACCTACCTACCTACAATACTACTACCCATCCACCTACCTACCCTACTACTACCACCCATCCACCCACCTACCTACCCTTCTACTGCTATCCATCCACCTACCTACACTACTACTACTACCCATCCATCCACATACCTACACTACTACTACCCATCCATCAACCTACCCACCCTTCTACTACTACCCATCCATTCACCTACCCTACTACTAATACCCATCCATCCACCTACCTACCTACCCTCACACACAAATACTGCTACCCACCCATCCTACCTACCTACCTACACTACTACTACCCATCCATTCACCTACCTACCTTACCACTAATACCCATCCATCCCTACCTACCTACCCTACTAACCCACTACTACCATCCATTCACCTACCTACCGTACTACTAATACCATCCATCCATCCACCCTACCTACCCTACTACCCATCCACCTACCCTACTACTACTACCATCAATCCACCTACCTACCTACCCTACTACTACTACTACCCATCCATCCACCTACCTACCCTACTACTACCCATCCATCCACCTACCTACCCTAATACTTCTACCCATCCATCCACTTACCTACCTACCCTACTACTACTACCCATCCACCTACCTACCCTACTACTACCCATCCATCCACCTAGCTACCTACCCTACCACTACTACCCATCCATCCACCTACCTACCTACACTACTACTACCCATCCACCCACCTACCTACCTACACTACTACTACTACCCATCCATTCACCTACCTACCCTACTACTAATAATCATCCATCCACCTACCTACCTACCCTACTACTGCTGCTACCCATCCATCCACCTACCTACCCTACTACTGCTATCCATCCATCCACCTACCTACCTACCCTACTATTAACCATCCACCTACCTACCCTACTACTGCTATCCATCCACCTACCTACCTACCCATCTATTCACCTACCCACCCTACTACTACTACCCATCCATCCACCTACCTACCCTACTACTACTACCCATCCATCCACCTACCTACCATACTACCAATACCATCCATCCACCTACCTACCCTACTACTACCCATCCATCCACCTACCTACCTACCCTACTACTACTACCCATCCATCCACCTACCTACCCTATTACTACTACCCATCCATCCACCTACCTACCCTACTACTACCCATCCATCCACCTACCTACCTACCCTACTACTACTACCCATCCATGCACCTACCTACCCTAATACTACTACCCATCCATCCACTTACTTACCTGCCCTACTACTACCCATCCATCCACCTATCTACCTACCCTACCACTATTAGCCATCCATCCACCTACCTACCGTACTACTATTACCCATCCTTCCACCTACCTACCCTAATATTACCCATCCACTTAACTTCCCACCCTACTGCTACCCATCCATCCACCTACCTACCCTACTACTACCCATCCATCCACCTACCTACCCTACTACTACCCATCCATCCATCCACCTACCTACCCTACTACTACCCATCCACCTACCTACCCTACCTGTAGCAAAAAGTGGTTGTAAAGGGTTTACAACCGTGATGGAGAACCTTGGCACTCCAGATGTTTTGGGACTACATTTCCCATGATGCTCAACTACACTGCAGAGTGCACGAGCATCATGGGAAATGTAGTTTCAAAACATCTGGGGTGCCGAGGTTCACCATCACTGGTTTACAACCACTTTAAGTAGGCAGGACTGACGAGCAGGATATCATCAACAGGTGAGTCACTGTGGAGAGATAGGAGCTGGCAATTAGCCTATAGCTGAGCGGCCAGCTCAGAGAAGGAAGGGCTGAGCCCAGTCCTGACAGTACCCCCCCTCCTCAATGACCCCTCCACCTCGGAGGACCACCAGGTTTGAGGGGAAAACATCTATGGAAATCACGGAGGAGGACAGGGGCATGTACATCCGAGGATGAGACCCATGAGAGTTCCTCTGGACCGTACCTCTTCCAATGCACCAGGTACTGTATGTGTCCACGGAACCTACGGGAGTCAACAATGGACTGTACTTCATACTCCTCATGGTTCTCAACCTGCACAGGGTGAGGACGAGGCACCGAGGTGGTAAAGTGGTTGCAGACCAAAGGTTTTAATAAGGAGACATGAAATATATTCGAAATATGCATATTAGAAGGAAGGTCCAATACGTCACCCACTGGCTGAATCCTGCAAAGAATACAGAAAGGTCCAATAAACTGAGGTGAGAACTTCAGTGAGGGAACACGAAGCCGGAGGTTGGGAGATGACAGCCAGACGCTGTCCCCAGCCTGGTAGGAAGGCGCAGGCAGGCGTCTGCGGTCAGCATGGAGTCTGTACCTATCATTAGCATGACGCAAAGCCTCCTGGACTTGTACCCAAGAGGAACGAAGACCACGGAGATGTTCCTCTAATACTCCGCGGAACAAACGAGTCAGGCAACATGGAAGGTTGGAAACCATAATTCACCATAAATGGAGACAATCGGGAGGCAGAATTCACGGCACTGTTGTGAGGAAACTCTGCCCATGGTAATAGGTCAGACCAGTTGTTATGATGGTCAGAAATATAGCAACGTAGGAATTGCTCCAAGGACTGATTGGCTCGTTCTGCGGCCCCATTAGACTGCGGGTGATACGCAGAAGAGAACGCAAGCTGGATTCCTAACTGTGCACAAAAGGCTCGCCAGAACCGGGAGACAAACCGACTGCCCCTGTCCGAGGCAATCACCTTGGGTAGCCCATGGAAGATCTCCCGAGCAAAAATGCAAGGCAGTTGCTTAGAAGGCAACTTCTTAAAGTGGAGTTCCGCTTGAAAAATAAAAGTCGGCAGTTACAAATACTGCAGCTGCTGACTTTTAATAATCGGACACAGGTAGGCATTCTTAAGCGTGACACGATTGAGACCCCTATATTCAGTATAAGGTCTCAGCTCACCGCTCTTCTTCTTCACAAAGAAGAAACCAGCACCAGCAGGAGATGAGGATTTGCGGATGAAACCTCGAGAAAGTGCGTCTGCAACCTACTCTTCCGTGGCCTTATCCTCCAAGACTGACAAATGGTAAACTCTGCCACGAGGAGGTATGGCACCAGGTTGAAGGTCAATTGTGCAATCATATGGCCGGTGTGGAGGCAAATTACCAGCTTGACCTTTGTCAAGACA
>NW_027507789.1:227152064-227217064 GCF_037356315.1 Lithobates pipiens
GAATGGAGGTCAGTGGAGGGATTGGTAGAGAGGGGTGGAGGACACTGAATGGAGGTCAGTGGAGGGATTGGTAGAGAGGGGTGGAGGACACTGAATGGAGGTCAGTGGAGGGATTGGTAGAGAGGGGTGGAGGACACTGAATGGAGGCCAGTGGAGGGATTGGTAGAGAGGGGTGGAGGACACTGAATGTAGGCCAGTGGATGGATTGGTAGAGAGGGGTGGAGGACACTGAATGGAGGTCAGTGGAAGGATTAGTAGAGAGGGGTGGAGGACACTGAATGGAGGTCAGTGGAAGGATTAGTAGAGAGGGGTGGAGGACACTGAATGGAGGTCAGTGGAAGGATTAGTAGAGAGGGGTGGAGGATACTGAATGGAGGTCAGTGGAAGGATTAGTAGAGAGGGGTGGAGGACACTGAATGGAGGTCAGTGGAAGGATTAGTAGAGAGGGGTGGAGGACACTGAATGGCTGGTAAGGTGGATGAGTCTGGCAGCGGCATTCATTATGAACTGAAGGGGGGATGGTCTATGTAAAGGTAGTCCAATGAGGAGGGAGTTGCAGTAGTCGAGGTGAGAGATGACCGGGAAGTGAATTAGAAGCTGGCTGCCATAGGGTCTATTGATATTGGCTGCTGAGAGATCTGTTGTAGTTGCCGGCGGTCTATTGTTCCTGGGGTGGTATTTTGTTGTGAGGGGGGTCCATTGTTGCAGAGGGGGGGGGTTATTGTTGTGTCGGGGATCTGTTGTTGCTTGGGGTCTCTTAGCACCAAAAAATGATACTTATCTCTGTATTCTCTATAAGGGCATTACAGAGAGGTAGGTAGGGGGTGGATCCAAGTAACCATGGTTGGAGGTGGGTAAGGGGTGGAGACAAGGAGTGACTCAGAAGGGGGGAGTTCCTGCACCTACTCTGAAAAAGAAAGCCCTGGGTCGAAGAGTCCTTCTATGTCTAAACAAGGTGATAGCATATATCCAGAAGCGGGGGTGGGGGGTGGAGTAAACCCTTAGGAAGAATGTACACTCAAAAATCAAGTGGTCTCAACATCATTAAGAGTAGTAGTATGTACACCAGCGGCCCAAAATCAGCTTGCCGGCCCATTGAGCCTCTCCTTCTTGTTAAACATGGAATGGTCCTGCCGTCAAGCAGCCTTCAATCAATTGCATGGGTCACTGGAGATCGACTTGGCAGCGACATGAAATTTCAAGTGTGTCGGATTCTTGGCAGAAGCTCAGTACCTGACGGTGGATGGAGTAGATTGCCAGCATCATCCATGGAACATTCAGCTGGGTTACATTTACCACCCTACTCCAGTGATCTCCAGATTTTTAGCAAAACTCAAGTGAGGATAACAGCAGTCATACCGTTCTTGGCTGAGGAGACCATGGTACCGTTCTTGTCTGAGAAGACCATGGTACCGTTCTTGTCTGAGGAGACCATGGTACCGTTCTTGTCTGAGGAGACCATGGTACCGTTCTTGTCTGAGGAGACCATGGTACCGTTCTTGGCTGAGGAGACCATGGTACCGTTCTTGTCTAAGAAGACCATGGTACCGTTCTTGTCTGAGGAGACCATGGTACCGTTCTTGTCTGAGGAGACCATGGTACCGTTCTTGGCTGAGGAGACCATGGTACCGTTCTTGGCTGAGGAGACCATGGTACCGTTCTTGGCTGAGGAGACCATGGTACCGTTCTTGGCTGAGGAGACCATGGTACCGTTCTTGGCTGAGGAGACCATGGTACCGTTCTTGTCTGAGGAGACCATGGTACCGTTCTTGTCTGAGGAGACCATGGTACCGTTCTTGGCTGAGGAGACCATGGTACCGTTCTTGTCTGAGGAGACCATGGTACCGTTCTTGTCTGAGGAGACCATGGTACCGTTCTTGGCTGAGGAGACCATGGTACCGTTCTTGGCTGAGGAGACCATGGTACCGTTCTTGGCTGAGGAGACCATGGTACCGTTCTTGGCTGAGGAGACCATGGTACCGTTCTTGGCTGAGGAGACCATGGTACCGTTCTTGGCTGAGGAGACCATGGTACCGTTCTTGGCTGAGGAGACCATGGTACCGTTCTTGTCTGAGGAGACCATGGTACCGTTCTTGTCTGAGGAGACCATGGTACCGTTCTTGTCTGAGGAGACCATGGTGTCCACAATGTTTGCCGCTGAGCAGGGAACCTACCTCTGATTTCTCTTTCAATGTTATCAGACCTGTTGACATGGGGTCAACCACTTTTATCTGGCTCACAAGACGTTACATCTGATGGCCTTGTAGGTTAAGAGGAGGTTATTTGGCCAGGGTTGTTTTTCAGAAGTTGACCCTTTTTACAAGCAAGAGAAGCTTCTACAAATAAAATGAATCGTAAAAAATGGTCGAACTTTCTCTACTTTGTCTTGAAACGTCCCGGCAATAGAATCCGTTCAACCACTACAATTGCTACAACTTGACCTCGAGAAAGGCCTACCATAGTTTCTAGCAGACTCAGACCTGTTCACACTTTGCATTCGTTTAGCTTCAAAAATGATCCCCCATGTCACTTTCTTAGTTCAAAGCACCTCCAAAGTCTCCATAGAAGTCTATCACAAAGCTCGCTATCGCTAACAGCACCTGCAGCTTTTGAGAGGCTTTTATTCATAGTTAGCTTTGCTTTGTTTTGAAAGTATTGCAGGTATGAGATATCCCAGAATGCACTGGGAAACCAACAACCGAATGGGAAAGACATCATCAGCAGTCACTTCCGGTTCATGTGTATGTACTCTGGGAGTGTCTGGTGCAGACATCTGGTGCACACTGTTGAGTAGCAGGAAGGTAAGCAGGTTCTGGACTGGAGCGCATGAACTAGCAGGTGGCACACGCGGTGTGCAACATGGGAACGCTATAGCTGAGGATGAACGGGACTGGAGAGTGAGGACTGAGTGCCAGAGGATCAGCAGAGCTGGGGGACCGGAGCAGGAGAAACTAGCAGATGTGACACGTGGTGTGCAACATGGGAGCAATATAGCAAGAAGTGAGTGGTGATAGGAGAGAGAGAAGGATCAGAAAACCAGAGTATTAGCAGAGCTGAGGGTTACTACTGAGTGGAGGATCAGCAGAGCTGGGAGTTACTACTGAGTGGGGGATCAGCAGAGCTGAGGGTTACTAATGAGTGGGGGATCAGCAGAGCTGAGGGTTACTACTGAGTGGGGGATCAGCAGAGCTGAGGGTTACTACTGAGTGAAGGATCAGCAGAGCTGGGAGTTACTACTGAGTAGGGGATCAGCAGAGTTGAGGGTTACTACTGAGTGGGGATCAGAGCTGAGGGTTACTAATGAGTGGGGGATCAGCACAGTTGAGGGTTACTACTGAGTGGGGGATCAACAGAGCTGAGGGTTACTACTGAGTGGGGGATCAACAGAGCTGAGGGTTACTACTGAGTGGGGGATCAGCAGAGCTGAGGGTTACTACTGAGTGGGGGATCAGCAGAGCTGAGGGTTACTACTGAGTGGGGGATCAGCAGAGCTGAGGGTTACTACTGAGTGGGGGATCAGCAGAGCTGGGAGTTACCACTGCATGAGAGATAAGCAATACTAAACTGGGGAACAGCAGAACTGGGAGTTACTACTGAGCAGGGGATCTGCTGAACAAGGGTACTAAGAAGCTAGGGATCTGCTGAACAAGGGTACTAAGAAGCTAGGGATCTGCTGAATAGGGGAACTCATGAGCTGGGGTTCTACTGGGCCCCTTTAATGAAAATCAACGCACACAGGGCATTTGCCATGCTTCAAAAAAGCATCACCAAAGCATCAAAAAATACATTGAAGCGCTAGTCGATTTAATGTGTGTTAAAGTTGAAGCAATGGTAAATGAGCCCTTAAAGTGTAGGTCTCGGCCTTACCAGCCGTGGGAAGTACAATGCCTTGAAAAAGTATTCATACCCCTTGAATTTTCCCACATTTTCTCATGTTACAACCAAAAACGTAAATGTATTTTATTGGGATTTTATGTGATGGACCAACACAAAGTGTCACATAATTGTGAAGTGGAAGGAAAATGATAAATTAAATAAATATGTGAAAAGTGTGGGGGGAGGGGCATTTGTATGGCGGCCCCCGGAGTCAATACTTTGTAGAACCCCCTTTCTCTACAAGTCTTTTTGGAGGTGTCTCTACCAGCTTTGCACATCTAGAGAGGACATTTCTGCCCATTCTTCTTCTTTGTAAAATATCTCAAGCTCTGTCAGATTGGATGGAGAGCGTCTGTGATCAGCAATTTTCAAGTCTTGCCACAGATTCTCAATGGGATTTAGGTCTGGACTGTGACTGGGCCATTCTAACACATGAATATGCTTTGATCTAAACCAGGAGTCTCCAAACTTTCTAAATAAAGGGCCAGTTTACTGTCTTTCAGTCTTTAGGGGGGCTGGACTGTGGTCATTGGGGGTAGAAATTGTCCTGGCGTCAGTGAAGGTAAACATTGCAAGGAGGAACAGTGCCCCATGGTTGGTGTCAATTTGAGGTATTGTCCCCCCCCATCGTTGGTGTCAGTGGAAAGAATAGTTCCCCATTGTTGGTGTCAATGGGAGAAACAGTGTCTTGTATCAGTGGGAGGAAAAGTGCCCCGGGGGCCGAAAAAAGGCAAGCAAAGGGCATCTGGCCCTAGGGCCACAGTCTGGAGACCACTTATCTAAACCATTCCATTGTAGCTCTGGCTGGATGTTTCAGGTCATTGTCCTGCTGGAAGGGGAACCTCCGCCCCGGTCTCAAGTCTTTTGCTGACTCTAACAGGTTTTCTTCTATGATTGTCCTGTATTTGTCTCCATCCATCTTCCCATCAACTCTGACCAGCTTCCCTGTCCCTGCTGAAGAAAACCATCCCCACCACATGATGCTGCCACCACCATGTCTCACGGTGGGGATGGTGTGTTCAGGGGGATGGGCAGTGTTAGTTTTCCACCATACAGAGTTTTGCTTTTAGGCCATAAAGTAGAATTTTGGTCTCCTCTGACCAGATCACCTTCTTCCACATGTTTGCTGCCCCCTCCCCCACATGGCTTCTCACAAACTACAAACAGGACTTCTTATGACTTTCTTTCACCAATGTCTTTCTTCTTGTCACTCTTCCATAAAGGGCAGATTTGTGGAGAGACGACTAATAGTTGTCCTGTGGACAGATTCTCCCCCCTGAGCTGTGGATCTCTGCAGCTCCTCCAGTTACCATGGACCTCTTGGCTCTTCTCTGATGAATGCTCTCCTTGCCCGGCCCGGTCAGTTTAGGTGGACGGCCATGTCTTTGTAGGTTTGCGGTTGTGCCATACTCTTTCCATTCTCCGATGATGGATTGAACAGAGCTCCGTGAGATGGTCAAAGCTTGGGAGTTTTTTTTTGATAACCGAACCCTGCTTTATACTTCTCCACAACTTTATCCCCGACCTGTCTGGTGTGTTCCTTGACCTTCTTGATGCTGTTTGTTCACTAAGATTCTCTAACAAACCTCTGAAGGGTTCATGGAACAGCTGTAGTTATACTGGGATAAAAGTACACACAGTTGACCTTTGAAGACAATTGGTTCCACTAGATCTTAGTTAGGGAGTATCAGAGTAAAGGGGGCTGAATACAAATGCCCCTCCCCCCACACTTTTCACATATTTATTTGTATCATTTATCATTTTCCTTTCACTTCACAATTATGTGCCATTTTGTGTTGGTCCATCACATAAAAATCCAATTTATGGTTTTGGTTGAAACATTGCAAAATGTGGGACATTTCAAAGGGTGTGAATACTTTTGCAAGGCACTGTATCCATTGGGCACTAAAATCTCTAGTTATTGAGTCCTGAAAGGTTTGTCGAGATCAGACCACCAAGAAAGCCTTTTTCTCCCACATCGGATTTATCTACAGTCCTGGAAGCTTTCTTAAAGAGGAAGTAAACCCTGATGGGTTTACTTCCTCTTTGATTCCCTGCAAAGGTAAAGCATAATGGACTACTATGCATCGCATCGCATCGTAGTCCATTATGGCTCACTTACCTGACACCAGCGATGTCACTGCTGTCCCCTGTAGTTCCGAGCGTCCATCTTCTTGGTGGGTCTCGCTGCTCCGGCGCTGTGATTCGCCGGAGCAGCAATGACGTCACTCCCGCGCATGCGCACGGGAGCCGACTCTCGCGGCATATCGCTGCGATCTGCAGCTTACCCAGTGCGCCTGCGCACTGCTGTCTAACCTATCAGATAAGTAAGCTAGTGGCTTCCCACCAAAGACATGTGGACTACTAAGCCCAATAATAGTGCTGAAAGAACGCGCCATAATAGAACCTGATTGGCTCATGTTGGCTGACATCTATTTTATTATTATTATTATTATAATACACGAGTTATATAGAGCCAACAGTTTACGCAGCGCTTTACAATGTATAGGGGGGCACAACACAATTACAGTACAGTTCAATACAAAAGGTACAGGAGGGCCCGGCTCGTAGAGCTTACAATCTAAAGGGAGGGGGTGGTGGTACAAAATGTAATAGCTGCAGAGAATGATTTGATGGGGGGGCTCGGGACAGTTGTTAGGTGGGTGTGGGATAGGCTTCCCTGAATAAATGAGTTTTCAGGGGATCTCCTAAAGGTGGACAGGGTAAAGGGCTGATCGGACAGACTGGGGCAGGGAGTTCCAGAGGATGGGAGAAGCTCTGGAGAAGTCCTGAAGACGAGCATGGGAGGAGGTAACAAGGTAGCTAGAGAGCAGGAGGCCCTGGGAGGAGCGGAGGGGACGATTTGGGTGATATCTGCAGATGAGGTTGGTGATGTAGATGGGGGGGGGGGATGTTGTGAATGGCCTTGTATGTTATGGTTAGTATTTTGAAATTTACGCGGTGGGGGAGGGGAAGCCAGTGAAGGGATTGGCAGAGAGGGGTAGCACTCATGGATGAGTTAGCGAGGCGTATTAGTCTAGCAGCAGAATTCATCTTTTGCATAAGGTGTTCACAATGTCCAGACGCTGCTACGTAAAGAAATTAGTTCCGGGAGCTGCAGCCCAGCCATATAGTGGGCTCTTAAAATTAACTTTCGGAACCGCAAGGTAATGGTGAACTGGAGCCCTCCCCCATTGTTGGTTTCCAATGAACTAGGAGGTGTGTAGCTGGTATGGCTAGCTAATGACTGCAAGTGTGCCATCATTGATCTGGGATAGGCTATTGTGTGGGCCTTAACTTTTTATAGCTATGCAATGGTCCAATGGGCAGAAGTAGGCGGGGGCTACTACCACATGTATGCTGCCATGGAGGCACCAGGAAAATATATTCTCATATGTCTTTCACTTTTAGTTAAAGCGGGGTTCCACCCTAAAGTGGAACTTCCGCTCATCGGAAACCCCCCCCCCCACCTCCGGTGTCACATTTGGCACCTTTCAGGAGGGGGGGGGGGGTGCAGATACCTGTCTAAGACAGGTATATGTACCTACTTCCGGGCACAGATTCCCACGGGAGTCTATGCCATTTCGTGTCCCGCTGTAGTATTTATAGCTGCTGCCTTTTAATATTTTTTTTGGAGCTGGAATCCCTCTTTAAAGTCCCTCACCCTCTACCTGAGGGCCTAAACCTATTAGCCTACCTGGCAGCCACCTTTTCCTTCACAAAATTGCAAAAGCACATAGGCGTGTCACGTGTGCCTAGCCACACCCTAACCACCCTGCACAGTGTCAATTTCCCCTGATTCCATGCGCCCCGTCTCCCCCTGTGCTGCTGCCAGCTTCCCCCTCCTCTCCTGCTGGCTCTGCTGCAGGGGATGTTTCAGGATGGAGAACGGGGAAGGGGTCGGTAAATATTTAATTTACCACCCCTTCCTTTTCTGAAAGAGTGCAGTGAGTAATATGTACTGGTCACACCTGTGTTCATTCTTAACGGAAGCATTGTAAGCTAGGTTTACTATGCTTCTGTTTATGAATGAACAGGAAGCCTCTCAGCACAGAACACTTCCCATTCGTTCACTGTCCGGTGCAGCTGAGGCTGCAGAGAAACAGACTGGGGTAGGTCTGTCCTCAAGCCCTTACGCTCTCCTAAAAGTGAGACATCAGGCGCCTGTTTAGACCCTTGATATTCCACCAAAGTCCAACGGGGCTCCTAAAAAAAAATTGGAAAATATTGAAGAAATATATTTAACAACCTAAAATTGTAAAAAAAATTATAAAAATAAAGACTACTGGCACCAATCTCTGCTCTACTGACTCGGCCCACTGCCCAGCTGATATACACGTGTGTTTGGGCTCTGGAGCGCCCACCAATGAAAAAGCAGTTTGGGATTCTGCATAGGCGAATAAAAGGCCAGGAAGCCACAGCAAGCGCCACAGCAAGCGCCACCGCTTCTTGGCTTGTCAGAGCAATCAAGAAAGCCTACACCCTACAGCAGGGCGTGACAAACCCCAGGCGCCAGGTCCCATTGGGGCCTAGAATTAGTGGCCTGGCATAGACTGCGGTAGGCGTCTCCTAACTTTTTTTTAGCTGGCTCCTAGATTCCAAGCAAAATTTGTCAAGCCCCGCCTTACAGAATCTCCCCATTCCAGAAGACCTGAGAGTACAGCGGACAAGGGCAAGGGCCGCTTCCTGGGCAGCGTCCCGCTGAGACTTCCTTGAGACAACCTGCAAGGCAGCAACCCGGTCCTCACAGAGACCTTTCATTTCACATTACAGGGCAGACCCAGCGGAGTTTGGGAAATCCACAGGGCAGCATTGTTCTTTTACCATTCATTGATCTTGTCATTTGCACCCTCCTGATTGGACGTGTTTATTCCCAGTGTCTGCCGTTACAATGTGCCAGGAAAAGAGAAAAATTGTATAGTTGCCTTTCCAAAAATTGTCCTTTAGTGCCACCACCTGTGGCCAGTAACAGTTTGATGTGGCAGGTTCTCTTTACCGAGACATCAGGAGGTCCCACGTCTTCACTGCTTTCCACAAAACGTAATAATGGAGCACCAAAAAAAACTTCCCCGACCACGGAAAACACTGAAATCGATGGCAGAACCCAGAAGTCATGTCACACAATTCTCTGCCCTGTTTTTACTCAGAAGGCAAAAAAACAAAACTGTATCTCACATAACACCCCCCTCAGTCACATTTTTGATTATATTTCATTCTCTTTTCCTGTGAGAACACTGAAGAAATTACACTTGTTTGGATGGATTAACAATCCGGTGACGGTGCCGCAGACTACCATAGAGGTGCCCATCTCTATGACTGTGGAAGGCCGGAAGCAACAAAATTACTAAGGCTGATGTAAACACTGCCATTTTTTTTTTTTTCAATGTGACAACACTGAAGAAATGACACTTGTCTACAATGTAAAGTAGTGAGTGTACAGCTTGTATAACAGTGTAAATTTCCTGTCCCCTCAAAATAACTCAACACACAGCCATTAATGTCTAAACCACTGGCAACAAAAGTCAGTACACCCCCTAAGTGAAAATGTCCAAATTGGGGACAATTAGCCATTTTCCCTCCCCGGTGTCATGTGACTCGTTAGTGTTACAAGGTCTCAGGTGTGAATGGGGAGCAGGTGTGTTAAATTTGGCGTTATCGCTCTCACTCTCTCATACTGGTCACTGGAAGTACAAAATGGCACCTCATGGCAAAGAACTCTCTGAGGATCTGAAAAAAAAAAAAGAATTGTTGCTCTACATAAAGATGGCCTAGGCTATAAGAAGATTGCCAAGACCTTGAAACTGATCTGCAGCACGGTGGCCAAGACCATACAGCAGTATAACAGGACAGGTTCCCCTCAGAACAGGCCTCGCCATGATCCACCAATGAAGTTGAGGTCACGTGCTCAGCGTCATATCCAGAGGATGTCTTTGGGAAATAGACGTATGAGTGCTGCCAGCATTGCTGCAGAGGTTGTAGGGGTGGGGGGGTCAGCCTGTCAGTGCTCAGACCATACGCCGCACACTGCATCAAATTGGTCTGCATGGCTGTCATCCCAGAAGGAAGCCTCTTCTAAAGATGATGCACAAGAAAGACCACAAACAGTTTGCTGAAGACAAGCAGACTAAGGAGATGGATTACTGGAACCATGTCCTGTGGTCTGATCAGACCAAGATAAAGGTATTTGGTGTCAGATGGTGACAAGCGTGTGTGGGGGCAACCAGGTGAGGAGGACAAAGACAAGTGTGTCTTGTCTACAGTCAGGCATGGTGGTGGGGGTGTCATGGTCTGGGGCTGGATGAGTGCTGCCGGCACTGGGGGGCTACAGATCATTGAGGGAACCATGAATGCCAACATGTACTGTGACATACTGAAGCCGAGCATGATCCCCTCCCTTCAGAGACTGGACCGCAGGGCAGTATTCCAACATGATAACCACCCCAAACACACCTCCAACACCACCACTGCCTTGCTAAAGAAGCTGAGGGTAAAGGTGATGGACTGGCCAAGCATGTCTCCAGACCTAAACCCTATTGATCATCTGTGGGACATCCTCAAACGGAAGGTGGAGGAGGGGAAGGTCTCCAACACCCACCAGCTCTGTGATGTCATCATGGGGGAGGGGAAGAGGACTCCAGTGGTGACTTGTGAAGCTCTGGTGACCTCCATGCCTAAGAGGGTGAAGGCAGTGCTGGAAAATAATGGCGGCCACACAGAATATTGACCCTTTGGGCCCAATTTGTAGATTTTCACTTAGGGGTGTCCTGACTTTTGTTGCCAGCGGTTTAGACATTAATGGCTGTGTGTTGAGTTATTTTGAGGGGACAGGAAATTTACACTGTTATACAAGCTGTACACTCACTACTTTACATTGTTTTATAGGGGTCAGCACTAATACCAGACAAGAACTGTAGATAGAGGTAAGCAACTTCACCCTCTACATTATCCTTATTAATGGTCTCCCTTGCAGTCCCGTTTTCTGTAGGGGGAAGGCAGAGAGACAGGAAATGATGGACATCTCTGCAATGGGGTCACAATAGGGTGAGGAAATTATATATGTGTATATATATATATATATATATATCTCAATGACTTATGGCAAATAAGCATTGGACCTTTTTGAATAAAGCAGAAGTAGAGATGGCAGGTAGAGGGAACATTCCAGAAGTCAGGATTGTGTAATCACATGTGGAGGATGTATTTCCATCACACTGGCACTTCAATACCTCCTCTTCTATGGCAGTAATAAGAGCTCTGTATGGGCGCCTGACATTTTGGATGGATTCAGGAAGAACAGTAGGGTGGCATAGGACCCGGGTAGCACCAGCTTCTAAATATTCCACAGGCAACATCCAAACTGACAAAAACTGAATAAGAAAAGTCCATGGGTGGCAAATTCTCATCTCCTGGCTCACCTAATGTTAGCAGACATCTGGGAACTCCACCAGAATCAATACCCTCTACCTTCACATGTTCTGCCATACATACCGTGCTAGATTGGTCTCTGCTCCCCTCTCCTGCAGTTACACTGGGATTTTAGGGTCCTTTCCCTCCTCTCCAGTTGCACCATCATAAAAAACAAGGTGACTGAGCCCCACCTGTCCCTCCCCCATTCAGGAGCTCCAGCACAGGACAGCTGCCCCATCAATGACACTACAAGTGGAATATCAGTATTGGAGGGGGAATGTCCTATGAGATAAGAGCGCCACAGATCCGGCCACTTCTCTAAAGACATTTCTATTCGCCCAAAGCAGCTCAACTCCACCACATACTGGAACTCGGAAAATTACATGTGGCTTTCAGTAGCTTTGGATGAGAGGATTCAGACTAAGAAATAACGCCTGAAAATGACCCCAATTGTCAATATCATGGCATAGCCCATCTACAGGAGCCAATCACAGAGTACCGCATTCCTCAGTGCACTTACCAGGTACTGGTCAATGGACTGCCCAACATTGCAGCATAGAATAGCAGCCTAGAGATGTCCAATGAGAAGCAAGTCATTATACAGAGACACACAAGGCAGAATGAGTTAAGAAATTAAACATTTTTTTTTGTTCAACAAATACAAGAATCTCCTGACAGTCTTCTCCCGATCACATGTCACAGAGGGAAGATATCCAATCGGGATACCCCCATGTGTGCACAAACTGCACCAATGTCCGTGAAATCAATAAAGTTCCAAAACTTCGATAGAATATCTCCCAAGACTCCCACAAGGCTTCTGTAAGCTCTGCAGTTCTGATAAACTTCCTTCGATCTTGTTCAGCTCCGAGTACAACTTCATCTGCAGAAGATAAAACAATTAACAACGTGACAGCCAACAGTCCCGACGCTCCACCCCCCACAGGGTCCGGACACTCCACCACCCACCACAGGGTCCGCACAGCCAACAGTCCCGACACTCCACCCCCCTCCCCCCTGCCGCAGGGTCCAGACACTCCACCACCCCCCGCAGGGTCCGCACAGCC
Source organism: Lithobates pipiens (assembly GCF_037356315.1). Classification (NCBI taxonomy): domain Eukaryota; kingdom Metazoa; phylum Chordata; class Amphibia; order Anura; family Ranidae; genus Lithobates; species Lithobates pipiens. Next base: position 227,164,412 of record NW_027507789.1, read on the forward strand.
AACAGTCCCGACGCTCCACCCCCCCGCAGGGTCCGCACAGCCAACAGTACCGACGCTCCACCCCCCCCCCCACCCGCAGGGTCCAGACACTTCACCACCCCCCGCAGGGTCCGCACAGCCAACAGTCCCGACGCTCCACCCCCCGCAGGGTCCAGACACTCCACCACCCCCCCACAGGGTCCGCACAGCCAACAGTACCGACGCTCCACCCCCCCCGCAGGGTCCAGACACTCCACCACCCCCCCACAGGGTCCGCACAGCCAACAGTACCGACGCTCCACCCCCCCCCCCCCCCGCAGGGTCCAGACACTCCACCACCCCCCGCAGGGTCCGCACAGCCAACAGTACCGACGCTCCACACTCCACCCCCCCCCCCCGCAGGGTCCAGACACTCCACCACCCCCCCGCAGGTTCCCCACAGCCAACAGTCCCGATGCTCCACCCAGCGCATTGTCCAGGCACTCTACTCCCCAACAGTCCAGGCACTCCACTCCCTGTGGGGTCCCCAACAGTCCAGGCACTCCCCCCCCTGCAGCATGCGCAGCCTCCGCACTCCACTCCCGCGCAGCCTCCACACAGCTGGCACACTGCACCCCCCCCCCCCCCCCCCCGCTCCATCACCCCGCCCGCAGCCTCCACACTCCACCACACACACATGACCCCCCCCCCCCACACACACACACACACACACACACAGCCGGTACACTGCACCACTCGCAGCCACCACACTCCACCAATCACCCCCCCCCCCCCCGCCCCGCAGCCACCACACAGCCGGCACACTACACCAACCACCCCACCATACAGCTGGCACGCTCCATCACACACCTGTTGACGGACACATTTCTGGAGCTTCCGAAGCAGTGGTTTGGCTTTGGGCATCAACACCAGGATGGTGAAGTTGGCATCTAGAAGAAGATTCATCCAGTCTATTACCTGGAAGAAGGAACACAGTTCATGAGATACAATCTGCTTTACAATAGAGGATGGCATGTAATATGCTTTCAGTCACCTGACCAAAATACAGGCCCAAATCTGAACAAAAGGCTCAGCAGTCTTCCTCCTATTCCAACGCCACCACCAGTCCTTAAGACCCCTTTCAAACGAGGGCGTTTTGCAGGCGCTATAGCGTTAGAAATAGCGCCTGCAATCCGCCCTAAAGAAGCTGCACCATTATGTGTAGTGTGAAAGCCCCGAAGCCATTCACACTACAGCGATGCGCTGGCAGGACGTCAGAAAAAAGTCCTGCCAGCAGCTTCTTTGGAGCGGTGAAGGAGCGGTGTGTTTACCGCTCCCCATTGAAATCAATGGGGCAGCGCTGTAATACGGCCGGCAAAACGCCGCTATTGCGGCGTATTGTCGGCGGTTTTAACCCTTTCTCGGCCGCGGCCAAAATGCGCCGCAAATCCGAATTCATCCCAAAGGTCTTCTATGGGTTGAGGTCAGGACTCTGTGCAGGCCAATCAAGTTCCTCCACTCCAAACTCGCTCATCAACGTCTTTATGGACCTTGCGAACATGGGCAGTCATGTTGGAACAGGAAGGGGCCGTCCCCAAACTGTTCCCACAAAGTTGGGGGCATGAAATTGTCCAAAATGTCTTGGTATGCTGACGCCTTAAAAGTTCCCTTTACTGGAACTAAGGGGGCCAAGAAATTTTAGACGGTTTCATGCTCCCAACTTTGTGGGAACAGTTTGGGGGACGGCCTCTTCCTGTTCCAACATGACTGCCCACCAGTGCACAAAGCAAGGTCCATAAAGACATGGATGAGCGAGTTTGGGGTGGAGGAACTTGACTGGCCTGCACAGAGTTGGGAGCATGAAATTGTCCAAAAAGTCTTGGTATGTTGATGCCTTAAGAGTTCCCTTCACTGAAACTAAGGGGCCAAGCCCAACCCCTGAAAAAACAACCCTCACACCATAATCCCCCCTCCCCTTATACCACTATTGGCGGTGATTGGCAACTGATAATGGGACTATGGTAGTGCAATCTGACACTAACTGATGCTTGGGGGGGGGGGGGGAACTGACTAACTGCCATCATCAGTGCTAATACTATACACCAGGGATATGCAATTAGCAGACCTGCAGCTGTTGCAGTACTACAAGTCCCATGAGGCATAGCAAGACTGACAGCCACAAGCATTACACCCCAAGGCAGAGGCATGATGGGACTTGTAGTTTTGCAACAGCTGGAGGTCCGCTAATTGCATATCCCTGCTATACACTGTCACTGAACTAATGACACTGTCTGGGAAGGGGGTAACCTCAGGGACGATCAAGGGGTTAAATGTGTGGCTGTTTTTTGTTTGTACAGTAAAAAAATAAACAATCCTGAGGGGGTGTTGCTGTGCATTATGCCCTAGGCTCTCTCTTTTTTTTGTTTGTACGGTGTGCAGAGAGTCCTGTGTTGTTTACCTGCACAGAGCTCTTTTTGTTATCATTCACTCTGCGAGTTCTGGGCACAGGGCGGCGGGCGTAAGCATGCATGCCCCCTACCTGGAAATACCGAATCACGTACATGTATGTGATTGGGCACAGCAGGGGGCGGGGGTGTGTCACCCTGACGCAACACATGTGCAGTGGGCGGTCCTGAAGTGGTTAAGGAACATTTGGTGGACTAAGAAATGCACAAAGCAGCGAGCAATGAAATCGCGTACCTGGGTGATGGACAGATCCTCCTGTCCAGGAAGGCTCAGTGTGATCTGCTGGACGCACGTCTTATACAGGAAGTGCAGATAGTTCAGGAACAGCTGTGTGCGGGGAAAGAAAGAAAATAAGAGTAATAACTAAAAGGAACAGATATAGTAAAAAACACTTATAAAAGCCATCTGCCAATAAACACTTAGAATTTCTCATCTATCATTTTGAACGTATTTTTCTTCCCCATCCATAACAATCCTGTGATTGTACTTATTCAGCATCAAAAGGGTCAAAGCATTTTGAGTTCTATACAATCCAATGAGAGGGCCAAACAAATGTCCGAGAGTCCATTTAATGATAAAACTGATAACTAGCAGAATAAATGTAACGCGTTTTGGGGTCACACACTCTCCCTCTTCATCAGGGCTTAAGGATCTTGGCAGTGCTTAACCATATGCCCACCGGGCACTTAAACCCCCTTCCTAACCAGACCAATTTTCAGCTGTCGGTGCTCTCACACTTTGAAATTTGGTATAAAAAAGAAATAAAGAAAAACCTTTATTTTGTTGCCATTATAAAAATTTAGCAAAATTTGTAACTTTCTTTTTTGGCCAACATTTATACTGCTACATATCTTTGGTAAAAATAACCCAAATAAATGATTTGGTCTTTGTGAAAGTTGTTGAGTAGACAAGCTGTGGTGCCAATCACTGGAAATTGATCACACCTGATGTACTACCGACGGCCGATCCCATTTCTTTAGAACCCCCCCCCCCCCCCCCCCCCCAAGACCCCCTCTTTCACACCGAGGCGATTTTCAGGAGTTTTAGCGCTAGAAATAGCGTCTGTAAAGCGCCTGAAAACCGACTGCCATTTATTTCAGTGCGACTTTTCACACTGGGGGCGGAAGGCTTGCGGTGCATTAGGAAAAAGTCCTGCAAGCAGCATCTTTCAAGTGGTTTGGGAGCGCTGCATACAGCAGGGTCAAAAGCACCCAGCTGGTGACTACAAAGCGCCACTAAAAACGAATGGCTTTTTACCGCCAACGCTTGGACGTCCCCAATGTGAAAGGGGTCTAACAAGCCAGAACAGTAGAAAAAACTCCCAAATTACACCTTTTTAGACAGTAGACAGTCCAAGGTATTTATTAAGAGGCACTGAGTTTTTTGAAGCTGTGTTTTCCCCCCCCCCCCCCCCTCACAATTTTTTGAAAAATTAAGATATTTTATTTTTAAACAAAATTGTCATATTAACAAGTTATTTCTCTCACACAGGATATGCATACCACAGATTACACCCCAAAAAACACATTCTGCTCCTCCCGAGTATGGTAATACCACATGTGTGAGACTTTTACACAGCCTGACCACATAGAGAGGCCCAACATGCAGGGAGCGCCATCAGGTGTTCTAGGGACATACATTTCAAATCTATTTTGTCTATTATACTTTTGTGAGGCACTAATGTGGCACATACGAGACATGAATGAGGGTGGAGGAGCCACCTACGGGTGGAGGAGCCACCTACGGGTGGAGCGTGGGTGGAGGAGCCACCTACGGGTGGAGCGTGGGTGGAGGAGCCACCTACGGGTGGAGCGTGGGTGGAGGAGCCACCTACGGGTGGAGGAGCCACGGGCGGAGAGTGGGTGGAGGAGCCACGGGCGGAGAGTGGGTGCGTGGGTGGATGACACATGAATGGAGCATTGATTTTTAATGCAATTATGCACTTTAAAGAGGCTCCCTTTGCATGTTGTACCCTATAGGTGATCCTAGAATAAGTCTTACCTATAGGTACTGTAAATATTTCCTAAATGTGCTCCATTTAGGAGATATTTACTGTATACCGCACCAATGAGGTCATCGGCACACACGCTCTGAAGGAGCGGCTGCCCATGCCGTTTCTTCCGGAGCGTATGCCATGACTGACAGCTCCTGGTCACATAGATTTTATGTATAGAAATGCCATGTGCTGTTCAGTAGGGTGTTAAAGCAAACCTGCCACTTGACAATGAATAGGAAAAAAGGACAAATTAGCTTTACACCGGATTAGCAAGTAAAACCCTTTAAGGATATCCAAACAAAAGAACTCCCTGCTCCAGGTGAGACGGGAAGCCTAATGATATCACAGGTGCCCGCCTCGGCTCGCCCCCGCATACGATCAACACTGAAGAAATGGCTGCACCCCAAGATCCATCAAAATTCTTATTTAATAAACGAACATCCCAAGTGTTACAGACAGTTCAAACGGTAGACGCGTTTCAAACACTAACAGGTGCGCTTATTCATTACTGAATAATGAAGGTAATGAATAAGCACACCTGTTAGTGTGTGAAACGCGTCGTCTACCATTTGAACTGTCTCTAACACTTGGGATGTTCTTTATAAAATAAGAATTTTGATGGAACTTGGAGTGCAGCCATTTCTTCTGGGTATATCCCTTTAAGGAGGAGTTCATCCAATCAAAAATCCCCCCCCCCCCCCCCCAGATGCAATACTCACTAGGACTTGGTCAGACGTCAGGTCCTTCAGATGTGGCAGGAGGTAAGTCTCGCTATATGCCGTAGACAGGATTGTGTTCCTGGATGCACACACATTAAGGAATCAAGCAATTGGGAAATGTACCCTCCTACGCCCTAATGCATAGATCACTCACTGCAGAAAGGAGTGCCATTTTTATTTTATTAATCGCTTGACTTCCGGGAAGATTTACTCCCCCCCCCCCCCTTCAGGACCAGGCCATTTTTTTGCGATACGGCACTGAATTACTATAACCCGCAAACGCTGTACCCAAATAAAATGTGTCATTTTTTCCCCACAAATAGAGCTTTCTTTTGGTGGTATTTGATCATCACTACGGGTTTTATTTTTTCACACTATAAACAAAAATAAATGATAAATATAAAAGATTTTTTTTGCTATAAAAAACATATCCAAATAAAAAAAAAAATTCTTCATAAATTTAGGACAATATGTATTCTGTGACAATGTTCTTAAAAAAAAAATGGAAAAAAAAAAAAAATTGTATATTGTTTGGTTTGCACAAAAGTTATAGCGTCTACAAACTATGGTATATATACTGGATTTTATATTTAAAAAAATGGATACTAGAAAGGGCAGCGATCAGCGACTTGTAGCGGGACTACGATATTGGGGCGGACAATCAGACACCTATGACGCTTTGTGGGAACCAGTGACACTAATACAGAGATTAGTGCGAAATATGCACTGTACTAGAAGGGATTAAGCATCTAGGGTGATCAAAGGGTTAACTTGACACTAAAGTATCTTTTTTATAATTTTTTTTTTTTTTTTTTACTTTAACCACTTGCCTCCACCCCCCTTCCTGCCCAGGCCAATCTACAGCTTTCAGCGTTGTCACACTTTGAATGACTATTGCGCAGTCATGCTACACTGTAACCATGTGAAATTTTTATAATTTTCTTCCCACAAATAGAGCTCTCTTTTGGTGGTATTTAATCACTGCTGGGCTTTTTATATTTAACAAAAAAAAAAAAATGATATATATCTCAATACATTTTGGAAATTAAGTAATTTTTCTCCTCCACTGATGAGGTGGCACTAATACGCCGCACTTATGGGCACTGATAGGTGGCGCTGATGGGTGCCACTGACAGGCAGCACTGGTAGCACGGATTGGTGGCACTGACTGCTGGCAGTGGTGTCGCTATTGTAATCAGTGTCCTGATTACATATGTAGATGTCTCCTGTGAGATGCCATTGATCGGCTCTCCTCGCCACACACAGTGTGAGGCGATGAGACACGATTACCAGCATTTCTGTGTTAACATGTGATCGGCTGCGATTGGACAACGCCAATCACATGGTTAAAGAGCCATGGTACGTCGTGTCAGAACAAGAGCTGCACTGCCCCTCCGTCATTTGACGGTGGGCAGGTGGCAAGCGATTAAAAACAACAAACACATAGCAGCCAGATCCTCCTCCTCCTCTCGGGTCCCTCATCAGCTCTCTTGGCTCCCCCCCCCCCCCTCCTGTCGAGTTCCCCCACAGCAAGCAGCTTGCTATGGATGCACTCAAGCCTCTGTGTGCCCATTCAGGCATGCAGCCGTGGTTTGACCCCACCCACTATCTCTCCTGATTGGCTAAGGAACTTTGATTGAATCAATGGCGCCCCAGCTGTGTCTCAACCAATCAGGAGAGTCCCGAACGGCTGAGGCACTTGCGCAACATTGCTGGATCAAGATAGGGCTCAGGCAAGTATTAGGGAAGCTGAAGGGGGAGCTGCACACCGACGGTTTTTTATGTTAATGCATAGAATGCACCTTCTGCCTATAGAATCACTTTATGTGTGTGCCTAACCAGTGTTTGTGCGCACTCTGCGTGGTGCTTTTAAACTCCATCACTTCCCCCCATCAGGATGGAGCTCTGCCTTGTTTACATACAGAGAGCTCTGTCCAGCCGCTCTTCCCGATGATTGGCGAGTGCTAGCAGACATCCAATGGCCAGCACCCGCTGATCGGTTTCAGCTACGCCCAATCACAGCAGAAGGGGTGTGTCCCCTGGGCAGAAGTGCAGAATCACATATACACACACGATTTTGCACAGAACGGTCGCCCTGGCGCAGTAAATCTATCATAGGGCATTCGTTAAGTGGTTAAACCAGACAAACAGCGTGGAATTTAGCAGCGTAATGTGTAAAAAAGGACCTGAAATACTAACTCACCATTTCTATTATCTCTGTAAATAAGCAAAGCACTTTCAGCCCTCGTTCACACCGGTGTTATTTGTCATGCGATTTGACAGTTCCAAAAATCACACGACAAGCCACACCCCATTGCCGACAAAGGAACCGTTCAAAATGGCCGTAACTCACGCTGCAGAGACTTCAAAAAAAGGTCCCTGCACTACTCCCCTCCCCCGCCCTCAGACACATTTCAATACGACTTGCATAGACTCCTGTTACACGAAGTCGCACTGAAATTGGGAGGTGCGCATCGCACCAATCTGCGGATTTGAAATCATGCTTTAGTAGCACCATTTCAAAGCTGCACTGGACTGAACCAGAGCTAAAATGGCACATCACAGAATCTACCAGAAGGATACAATAACACGGCTCGTTGGCGGCTGACAGGACAGGCATTGTTCTCGGCTTTCTGCGGCACTTTATCAGACGTCTGGACATCACAGTTGTCTTCCTCCGCACTGCCCGGGCTGAACCCGTTCTGGACGATGGTCGCTGCCAATGGCTCCTTTGGTTTTTCTGCTTCATCGGCTTCAATGTAAGACTCTGTGGAGGTTGTGTCCAAGGTGGCGCTACGCAGGGCATCGTCACTAACACTGGAAGACAATGTACAGTAATAACACATGGAACAGGACAGACGTTTCACACCAATTATACCAACAAAACCCGGAGAGAAGTATTAAACACTCAGCGCCGTTTTCTTCAGGTCTACCCAAGGAAGTGAAATGATAAAGTATTTTCCTATTATTTATTTCAACAACCTATCACTCAGCCCCTCTTAGCAGCGCTGCCCCAAACCTCCGGGGAACACACACCAATCACAATTGCAGAAAGCTCAGAGAGTGTTAACAGCACTTTAAATCCTAACGTCTATATCCAAATAAAGCCCTTAAATCAAATCCAAAAGTGATGCAAAGGATAAAGGTTTTTTTTACCTTCATGCATTCTTTGGATTAGGGTAGAGAAACCTTTTAGGTGCAGCCCCCTCATTACCTACTTACCTGAGCCCAATCTCCATCTGGCGCTGCTCTCCCTCCTCACTGGACTCCCGCTGCTGTCAATCAAATTTATTGACAAGGGAGCAGGGGCCAAACTGCACCGAGTGTGTCAATAGACACAGTGCGGCTCAGAATTTGTTATAAAATTTAGCAAATGAAGTAATTTTTCTTCTTCACAGATGGGCGCTAAAGAGGCTGCACTAATGGAGGCTAAAGAAGCTCCGGCACTTAAGAAAGCTGCAGCGAAGGGCCCTGCACAAGCTCCGGCAGCGAAGGGCCCTGCACAAGCTCCGGCAGCGAAGGGCCCTGCACAAGCTCCGGCAGCGAAGGGCCCTGCACAAGCTCCGGCAGCGAAGGGCCCTGCACAAGCTCCGGCAGCGAAGGGCCCTGCACAAGCTCCGGCAGCGAAGGGCCCTGCACAAGCTCCGGCAGCGAAGGGCCCTGCACAAGCTCCGGCAGCGAAGGGCCCTGCACAAGCTCCGGCAGCGAAGGGCCCTGCACAAGCTCCGGCAGCGAAGGGCCCTGCACAAGCTCCGGCAGCGAAGGGCCCTGCACAAGCTCCGGCAGCGAAGGGCCCTGCACAAGCTCCGGCAGCGAAGGGCCCTGCACAAGCTCCGGCAGCGAAGGGCCCTGCACAAGCTCCGGCAGCGAAGGGCCCTGCACAAGCTCCGGCAGCGAAGGGCCCTGCACAAGCTCCGGCAGCGAAGGGCCCTGCACAAGCTCCGGCAGCGAAGGGCCCTGAACAAGCTCCGGCAGCGAAGGGCCCTGAACAAGCTCCGGCACCGAAGGGCCCTGAACAAGCTCCGGCACCGAAGGGCCCTGAACAAGCTCCGGCACCGAAGGGCCCTGAACAAGCTCCGGCACCGAAGGGCCCTGAACAAGCTCCGGCACCGAAGAAGCTGCACTAAATGCACTTTGTTACCAAATCATTAAAAGAACTCAATTTTTTTCTTCTTTTTTTTGTACAGGACGCATATTATATGTGGCAGAGAGACTCACCTGAGGAATATCTTCAGACAGGAGCACATAACCATCTCTGGGACATCAATAAATCGGCAGAGACAATGCTGAAGGAGCCGAACATCTGACTTCTCCAGACCGACAGCCATCAAATCTGGACATAAACTGCAATATACAAAAATTGTCAGATGAAAATTATATCCACCCGTGCCAAGGCTGACTCCACCCCTTCATTTACATATATTGTCAGCGAGATCTTTCCTAGGCTTCTAGAACATAAAAATAATTAGCAGCACCATGTATAAGGTCATGTGAACAGAGACAGCCAACACACACACCTGTATGATAACTTAGTTGTTTTGAGGAGCTCAATCAGAGCATTTTGTGGGTAAAACTTGGGGTCACTCCTGCACCGATCCACCACGCCTTGCACCATCTTCCCGGCAGCGATTTGGAAATCTGGAAGATCCTGACTGGATATAGCTTTCCGCACAAGAGAGGAGATCTGACTCTCAGAGGCGCTCTGCAGACGACATAGAAGATTAACTATTGTTCGGTATACAAGACTTCTCATGTGTCACAGCTTGCTTAAGGGGATCAAGTACATCACCTACCTTGATGTCTGAGAGAGGGATCTGTAACTGGCATCCTCCATCACCGCACTCCTGACTCCGCTTCGACCGAGACTGCACAGAAACACCATCAATTAGACCGGAAATAGCATAGTCCCCCAGCAGAGTATTTCAGGAGAGGAGGGTTAGAGAGGAAGGAGCAGAGTATTTCAGGAGAGGAGGGTTACAGAGAAAGGAGCAGAGTATTTCAGGAGAGGAGGGTTACAGAGAAAGGAGCAGATTCCTTCAGCAGAGCAGAGTATTTAGGGAGAGGAGGATTATAGAGAAAGGAGCAGAGTATTTGCAGAAGAGTAGAGTTATAGAAGAAGGAGCAGAGTATTTCAGGACAGGAGGGTTAGAGAGGAAGGAGCAGAGTTCTCCAGCAGAGCAGAGTACTTAGGGAGGAGAGTTAGAGGAAGGAGCAGAATCCTCTGCAGAGCAGAGTATTTCAGGAGAGGAGGGTTATAGAGGAAGGAGCAGCGTCCTCCAGCAGAGTATTTCAGGAGAGGAGGGTTAGAGAGGAAGGAGCAGCGTCCTCCAGCAGAGCACAGTATTTCAGGAGAGGAGAGTGATATCTGCTAGTAAATCATGCTGAACGTGTGGCAAGTCCAATCTTAGTGCAGACATGCTCTGAACAGGAAATGTTAGGCTTTACAATTCAGGGAGGATTCTGGGTACTTACAGCTTTCTTGGAGTGTTTGGCTGGCGTAGTCTTGCTCCTCGTTAATGCATCCCAACTTACTATGGGCACGGTTTCCAGAGCTGAAGAAAAAAAAGAAATCCAATGTAAATACATTCAGGAGGTGTGAGTTCGGTTACATCCGACACAAAGCCGGGTAATTCCAGCTGAACATTTGATGGGAGATGAAGCTGAATGACTAGGCAGACATGTCCTGAGAAAGCCATCCTTGACCCAATTCTATTGGAAGCCTCCTGCCACTTGTTTTTGTAGGAGGCAAAACCAATTAGCAGATGTGTATGCAAAAGGATGAGAGCAACAAAAATCTGGAGTGAGTCCAGAAGAACTACTTTATCTTTCATAATAAAAGGTCATAAAGAAAAATCCAATCCTGGAATTGATAAAAAGACTGGTACAGATTTTGGGAAAGTGTCTCTCAAGCGTTCTAAAAGAGGTGCAGAGAGTGTGCCAAATCCACCAACCCGATTTGGATTTGGCGCACGCTGCACCGCTTTTAGAATGCATGAGACAGACTTTGGCAAAATCTGTCTGCACCAGTTTCTCTCTCTGTACCCCAAGAGAGTTGTTCTTATTTAGCTCCTCTCTCGTAACTTTCCTGGACAGTAAAACCTTGGATTGCGATCAGAATTTGTTCCAGAAACATGCTTGTAATCCAAAACACTTGTCTATCAAAGCTATTTTTCTCCATTGAAACCTCAAATAAATTGGGATTTTAAAGGCAATATCAACAGCAAAAAAAAACAAAAAACAAAAAAAAAAAAGTATATCATTTATTGAAAGACAATCTAAAAAAATAGCAGCAATCCTATGGTAGGGTAAATACCAAAGGTACTGAACATTAAATCCACAGATCTACATTAGCAAAGCAAGAGAAGTGGCAAAATCTCAACTACAATTACATCAAAGAGACTTCAGCCGGCCACCATAGTTTGTGACGTAGCGACTTTCAGCCGCATGACGTCACGTTTGGCGCCTGTTGGTCTATTTGGGGGCTATTTAAGGAAGACTAAACAAAATACAACAAAAACTATCCGTGTACTCAAACAGTGACAATATATGAAATCAGAAATAAAAACCGTGAAGATGAGAGCGAAACCGTTTAAATAAAAAGTAATTTACTTTGAACGGTTTCGCTCTCTCATCTCCACAGTTTTTATTTCTGATTTCATATATTGTCACCGTTTGAGTGCACTGATAATTTTTGTTGCAATTAGCCCCACACTATTTTGTTTTGTTTAACCTTTGGACTTTGTTTGAGTGTTAGCTGCTTCTGTTCACAATTTCGGGTTTAACGCAGTATTTTTCCCCACTTTATTATTTAACCACTTAAGGACCGCCTCACGCCGATGTACGTCGGCAGAATGGCAAGGGCTGGGCACAAGCACGTACCTGTACGTTGCTTTTTAAGTGCCCAGCCGTGGGTCGGCGCTCTCCCGACCTAGTCCTGAGCTCCGTGACCGATCGCCGCTGGTGTCCCGCGTTAAGGTCACAGAGCTGAACGAGGAGAGGTCTGTGTAAAACAATCCTCTCCCCCGTGCTTCCCTGTGTGACTGTCATCGATCGTCTCTTCCCTTTTATAGGGAAGGACGATCAGTGATGTCACATGCCAGGCCACACCCCCCTACAATAAAAAAAACAAAAAAAAAAACACATAAACACCACCTACACTGCTCCCTAGTGGTCAACGCCTTCACTGCCAGTGTCATTTACACAGGAATCAGTGCATTTAAATAGCACCGATTTCTGTATAAATGTCAACGGTCCCAAAAACGTGTCAAAAACGTGCGATGTGTCTGCCATAATGTCAGTCACAAAAAAAATAAAAAACAAATTGCCGATTGCCGCCATTACTAGTAAAAAAAATAATTAAAAATGCTATAAAACTATCACATATTTTATAAACGCTATAACTTTTGTGCAAACCATCATTAATCGCGATTTTTTTTTTACCAAAAATATGTAGAAGAATACGTGATCAAATATCACCAAAAGAAAGCTCTATTTGTGAAAAAAAAAAAAGGACGCCTAATTTTGTTAGGGAGCCACGTCGCACGACCGCACAATTGTCAGTTAAAGCGACGCAGTGCCGAAACGCAAAAAGGGGCCTGGCCCTTTGGCTGCAAATTGGTCTGGGGCTTAAGTGGTTAAGGAAGACCCCAGGAGCCCTGGGAAGGCCAGCGCCATTTGCCTTATTGGGGGATCTGAGCCGGTGGTGGCGTGGGAATTCCAAATTTGAGCACTCCACCCCCCCCTCTGTTTTTTTTTAAATACACATTATATATTTTTGTGTTATTGGTCCCTATCCCATTCCCCTTGATTATTCCAGTGGGTTAGGGATGTTTTTTGTTGTGGTCTTTTTGGATTTGGTGTCCTTGTTGAGTGTTGCACTCTTGGGCCCCTCAATGCGGTGGAAGTTTTATACCGTTTTCTGCAGTGTCTGGAATGGAGGAGCGTTCCTTTCTAGGGCCAATATTGTGATATGCAAGTGTGTTTTTCATAAGCACTAGGTATACGTTATACAATGTTTGGAGCATGTGTGCATTTCATGTATTGTTATCATGCTCTATATTTTCAGATAGTGGCTTTTTGTCCCTGATGAAGAATTTAAAAGCACTTATTTCTAAATGCGTCCGAATTCCCAACTACCTACAACACCGAGTGATGTTTTTACACCTTCGCTTTGATGTAATTGTAGTTGAGATTTTGCCACTTCTATTGCTATGCTAATGTCTATAGGTTGGGCTCGATGGACTTGTGTCTTTTTTTCAACCTCGCCTGCTATGCAACTATGTATATCTATGCATTTAATGTTCAGTATCTTTGGTATTTACCCATAGGCTTGCTGCTATTTTTAGATTGTCTAATTGTCTTTCATTAAATTATATACTTTTTTCGATTAATTTATTCTCTTGAGAAAAAATTATAATTTTTTTTTTTTATATATTGTCTTTAAAATTCCAATTTCTTGAGGTTTCAATGGTCTGTGCACTAAGGGATGACGGCAATTACATGCCAGCCTAAATGAGCCTAATTATTTTAGCAAATTTCCCCATAAGAAATAACGGAAACTCAAATGATTCGTTCCACAACCATTTATTCATAAGTCTGTCTGTTTATAGTTCATATAGTGTAACCATAAAATGTCCATCCACGAATAGAAGGGGATTAGAAGCAAAAATCCAGCAGGAGCTCCCGAGTATAAAAGAGAAGAGAGGGCGCCTCTAAGTGTAGCAATATGTTGCTAAATGTTGTACCTTCATTAAATGTAACCATATTGCTACACTTAGAGGCGCCCTCTCCTCTCTTGTATAGGCCCATTTCACGCGGGCTTGTCCGTGTATGGACTCCGCTTTGCTCCGCAGGGATAGATCCGTTCATCCCCCACTGAGCAGGCGGATGACAGGTCCATCCCCGCTCACCGTCATCTATGGAGATCGGATGAAAGCGGACCACCTGTCCATTTTCATCCGATTTTATCCAATCCTCCACAGATGGAAAATAGAGTTTCCATCCATATGGATTTCATGGACAGGATGGGATTTAGAACCACTTGAATTTGGAGCATGAGTCGCTATCAGAACCAAAAATACTGCCTGTGTTTTATGATTTTGGTGAAATGCATTAACAAAAAGGGTTAAGGACTGGAAAAGTGGTGCAGAAGCTTTATTAAAATTCCCCCACAATAAGTTTTTGGGGTCTCAACCCCTCCCCCCATCATTAGTACTTGTGATATCAGTAATCAGACATTGTATTGGATATTATATGGATTCACACCCATGGCATTTTTAGTGCTTTTTGCAGATTTGCACTACAGTCCATTTAGCATGGTTTCCTATGGAACACGTTCTGTAGGGCAAATCTGCAAAAAGCACTAAAAATGCCCTAGGTGTGAGTCCAGCCTAAAAGTGGAATGTGCAACTTTATTCAGGATCCAATCCGCCAGAGAATCTACCCAGCATCGTGCCAGGGAGGCATTTCAGTTTATCTCAGTGTACTAAGCACTCAGACAGACAGAAATCTTGCTTGGTTGCAGATTGCAGGACATGAACGGTCAGGAACCTCACCTGATTTATGGGGGTCACTGGCTTTTCCCAGAGCGGAGGCCAGGGAGGATGGCTCGCAAGTGTAGCGTAGAACCTGCAGCGTTTTGCACGGTATGTACAGGGTACTGTGGTAATCCCAGAGCTGGATGGAGAAGAGAAGGAAGGTTAGTGTGGACACCAAGCCTAGATATTAGACTGATCTGACAGTTGCATTTTTGTATTATATGGTTTATATTGTATATATAGTTGTATTATGCACCTGCAACCATTTCCAAAATGGAAATGCACCCGTTTTGCCGTCTGCCTGAGAGCTCCGAGGAGATCCGACTGCTGGAATAGTAAGTACCACATTGTTTTCGCACTACTAGTGCTGCGGTGGCCGTCAGTCAGATTTCTAGCATTGCATTATTTTGATGCAACACACTACTACTACTACTACTACATTCTGCAGCTATCTGCTCACCCCACTAGAGATATTGTGATAGAGTGTATTTCTAAGTCAAGGAGAGACCGTTATCTACCAGGCACCAGTTGGTTTTGATCCAAACCCATTTTGGTAGAGCATGTTGGAAGCCTTCAAATGATGGGGCAGCACCGTAGATAAGTGGTCGAGACTTCTGCCGAGCAGCATTGGGGGGGTCGTTGGTTCAAAACCCAACCACGGCACTACCTGCCTGCATTTTGCATGTTCTCCCTGTGCCTGCGAGGGTTTACTCTGAGGACTCCGGATTCCTCCCACTTTCCAAAAAAACATGCCGGTAGGTTAAAGTCAATGTAAACCCTTATGCCCTGTACACACAGTCAGACATTCCAACCACAAAATCTGTTGGTTTTTTTCAGACGGATTTTGGCCCGAAAAACATACATACGATTGGAAAAAGTCAGATCGGATTTTGTGGTCGGAAAATTTTAGATCATGCTCTCAAACTTTTTCCATCGGAAATTCTGACGGAAAAAGTCCGATAGAGCCCACACTCAGATTTTCCAACACAAAGCGATCAGACTTTTTCCGTTGGAATTTCCGACCGTGTGTATGGGGCATTACAGACCACTTTGTGCTACGGGTAATCCTATAATAAGGCTTACCTGTAGCTACCCCGGATATCTCCTAAACCGACACCATCGGCATGCATGCACACTGACACAAACTGAAGCAAAAGGCATGTATGTGCCGGTGCTTCAGTGAGTGTGCAGTTACCGCACGCATGGGAGTGATGTCATCGCAGCTCCAGCCAATCACAGGGCCGGAGCCGCGATACCCGGAAGTAACCCCTGGGAGTGATGTCGGCACCGAAGGGAGGGTTTCGAGCTCAGATGAGTATTACATAATGAGCTAGTATGCTATGCATACTAGCTCATTATGCCTTTGTCTTGCAGGTGTTTTTTTTTGTTCATAAAGTGAGTATACAACCACATTAAAGTGAATGTAAAGTCTCTATTTTCTATGAAAACAACAAACATATGGATTTGCACAGAGCAGCTCTGATCCTCCTTCTCGGATCCCTCTTCGGCTCTCCTGGCCCCCTCCCTCCTATCGAGGGCACCCACAGCAAGCAGCTTGCTGTAGGGGCACCTGAGTCACAGCTACGTGTCCATTCAGACACGGAGATGCCCATCGCCCCGCACCCTCTCTCTCCTGATAGGCTGACAGCAGCGGGAACCAATGGCGCTACCACTGTGTCTCAGGAGGGAGAGTTTTGGATGGTTGAGACACTCATGGACATCGCTGGACAGAGAGGGACCTCAGGTAAGTATTAGAGGGGCTGGGGGGGGGGAATTGTAAACTCCTTGAGGGCAGGTGTGAATGTAAATGTATATCTCATATACAGTCTGGGACTCCTCTGTGACAGAGGGAGGTGCAGAAGGAAAAGATACAACCCTAAAGCTGGATACACATACAATTTTCTTGTACAATTCCCTTTAGATTTACCTTCAGTGTAGTGCCTGCCCGATTGCATACAATATGAAAGGCACCGACGAGGCAGCACCAACGGGGGGGCACCGAGAAAGCATGAACAGGGGGGCACCGACGAGGCAGCACCAACAGGGGGGCACCGACGAGGCAGCACCAACAGGGGGGCACCGACGAGGCAGCACCAACAGGGGGGCACCGACGAGGCAGCACCAACAGGGGGGCACCGACGAGGCAGCACCAACAGGGGGGCACCGACGAGGCAGCACCAACAGGGGGGCACCGACGAGGCAGCACCAACAGGGGGGCACCGACGAGGCAGCACCAACAGGGGGGCACCGACGAGGCAGCACTGATAAGCGCTCTGATCATTAGTATCTTGATTATTATCTGTGAATATGTCTCCTGTGATACCGGCCGGTTACCAGATCTGCTTTTCTCATGCTGTGACAGCGCACGAGGAAAGTACTGCCGGTAACCAGCAAGTCTGTTTACATTGTGATCAGCTGTGATTGGATACTGATAAATTACAAGGTAAAGGTCCGCTGTATCAGTCTTTCAGAAATAGCGTGGTAAGGAAGTGGTTATTATGGATCTGTTAGACCAGTGGTCATCAACCCTGTCCTCAGGGCCCACTAACAGGCCAGGTTTGCAAGAAACCTGAAACACATCGCAGGTGTTAACATTTGCTGCTCAGTGATTGCCGTATTCTAGTCTGCATCTCCCCCACGGTAATACATAAGACCTGGCCTGTTAGTGGGCCCTGAGGACAAACCCTGGTGACCACTGTGTTAGAGTTCATGTTTTTCCTGACTCTTATTACCTGAAGGGTTGTCTTCTGTGAGAATTCCTTAGAGTCCTGGAGCGTCTGGAATGAGGTGTTCCATATGCAGAGGCGATCTAAGAGTAAAGAGACCAAAAACAGCATTATTACACTAATGGGAACGAGCATAGCTCCTTCAGCACAGGACCGCACTGACCATGTGAGAGTAACCACAATCCAACACTGCAGGGTTACAAATCTGCTCATGAGAACGATGGCAGATCAGTTTCTAATTGCTTCTATGATGTAATTTTAATATTGGTTTGCCCTGATGTGGAAAAATCAAACAGTCCACACTCTACAGGAAGATAAGGAGACCAAAAGTGGATTCTCCGAGGAGCTCACACCCTCAACATTCCCAGCAGTAATTACCTTTCTGTTTCGTTGCAGAGGGCGTCAGAGTTGCCAGGTGGGTGTCATCGAGAAGTGTCAAAGCTCCACAATCCACAGGTTCTGGTAGGAGGAGAAGTGATGACATTGACAACACGGCCTCTGCCCCCTCATTGGGCTGAACCAATGGAACCAGAGACTGGCAAACGTGTCCTGTAGAGCCTGGAGGGACAAATAGGCAGTTTAAACCCCATACTAATGGAAAAGAATGAACAGTGCTACAAGCTCCCCCCAGAAAGAATTCAGATGGAAGGCTTCCCACTTTGCACCGAGTTCCCAGGTCTGTACACCCGCTGTACCCATTTATTAGGGGTTCCCACCACCCCTGTGCTGAGCTCCCGGGTCTGTACATCCGCTGTGCCCATTATGAGGGGTTCCCGCCATCCCTGTACTGAGTTCCCAGGTCTGTACACCAGCTGTGCCCATTATGAGGAGTTCCCACCATCCCTGTGCTGAGTTCCCGGGTCTGTACACCCGCTGTGCCCATTATGAGGAGTTCCCACCATCCCTGTGCTGAGTTCCCGGGTCTGTACACCCGCTGTGCCCATTATGAGGGGTTCCCACCATCCCTGTGCTGAGTTCCCGGGTCTGTACACCCGCTGTGCCCATTATGAGGGGTTCCCACCATCCCTGTGCTGAGTTCCCGGGTCTGTACACCCGCTGTGCCCATTATGAGGGGTTTCCACCGTCCCTGTGCTGAGTTCCCGGGTCTGTACACCCGCTGTGCCCATTATGAGGAGTTCCCACCATCCCTGTGCTGAGTTCCCGGGTCTGTACACCCGCTGTGCCCATTATGAGGGGTTCCCACCATCCCTGTGCTGAGTTCCCGGGTCTGTACACCCGCTGTGCCCATTATGAGGGGTTCCCGCCATCCCTGTGCTGAGTTCCCGGGTCTGTACACCCGCTGTGCCCATTATGAGGGGTTCCCACCATCCCTGTGCAGAGTTCCCGGGGCTGTACAAACGCTGTGCCCATTATGAGGGGTTCCCGCCATCCCTGTACTGAGTTCCCGGGTCTGTACACCCGCTGTGCCCATTATGAGGGGTTCCCACCATCCCTGTGCTGAGTTCCCGGGTCTGTACACCCGCTGTGCCCATTATGAGGGGTTCCCACCATCCCTGTGCTGAGTTCCCGGGTCTGTACACCAGCTGTGCCCATTATGAGGGGTTCCCACCACCCCTGTGCCGAGTTCCCGGGTTGGTATACCTGCTGTGCCCATTATGAGTTCCCACCACCCCTGTGCCGAGTTCCCGGGTTGGTATACCTGCTGTGCCCATTATGAGTTCGCACCATCCCTGTGCTGAGTTCCCGGGTCTGTACACCCGCTGTGCCCATTATGAGGGGTTCCCGCCATCCCTGTGCTGAGTTCCCGGGTCTGTACACCCGCTGTGCCCATTATGAGGGGTTCCCACCATCCCTGTGCAGAGTTCCCGGGGCTGTACAAACGCTGTGCCCATTATGAGGGGTTCCCGCCATCCCTGTACTGAGTTCCCGGGTCTGTACACCCGCTGTGCCCATTATGAGGGGTTCCCACCATCCCTGTGCTGAGTTCCCGGGTCTGTACACCCGCTGTGCCCATTATGAGGGGTTCCCACCATCCCTGTGCTGAGTTCCCGGGTCTGTACACCAGCTGTGCCCATTATGAGGGGTTCCCACCACCCCTGTGCCGAGTTCCCGGGTTGGTATACCTGCTGTGCCCATTATGAGTTCCCACCACCCCTGTGCCGAGTTCCCGGGTTGGTATACCTGCTGTGCCCATTATGAGTTCGCACCATCCCTGTGCTGGGTTCCTGGGTCTGTACACCTGCTGTGCCCATTATTTGCTGGAATTCTCACACCTACTATATAGAATCGTACAGTAGAAGTAAGAATTACAGAAATCGCATGTCACCGCTGTAGACATGAGAAGCCAATAGGTGATCAAGCCAATAATTCACCAATATATGTGAAAAATTACTTTTGAGTAATCCAGCCTTGCAGACAGAAATCTTATACTTACACAAAATTAATAGAGACACGGCATATTTCTTCAGACTTGCAGTAAAGTTGAGGATACGGGAATCCTCTGTGAACACCATCAGCTTATATCTCAGAGATACATTCGGCTTCCAAATGTTTACATAAAAATCTGAAACCTGCAAAGAACACATCAGAAAATCACCAAAACCAATAAATGTGAGGCGGCTCCTCCTCCCCTCCCCCATCAATTGCTGGTATGCTGGTCTTGTAGGATATTTCTTAAACACAGGACAGTGCCCCCATATCCCACCATACGAAACTCCATTCCACTGCCACAACCTTCTACATTTCAGGATCTGTAGAGACGTGTGAGATCAGAGAAAGCCTACCTTTTCTGTAATGAACATTAATATGGGTTGTCCATCTTCCACAAACATCTTCGACCACCTAGAAGAGAAGAGAATGGTGAGAGCAGCCAGCAGTGGAAGACATAAAAGGTGTACAGGATGCTCACCTGATACACAGGGTGAGTAATACCCCAGAAGGATGCCCACTTTAGGCACAGGGTGAGAACCCCCCCCCCCTCCCCCATAGCATGTCCACTTCAGGCACAGGGTGAGCAATATTCCCTCCCCCAATAGGATGTCCACCTCAGGTACGAGGTAAGAACCACCCCACAAGATGTCCTTTTCAGGCAAAGAGTGAGAAGCCCCCCCTCCCCAATAGGATGTCCACTTGGGGCACGGGGCGAGAAGCCCCCCCTCCCCCAATAGGTTGTCCACTTGGGGCACGGGCGAGAAGCCCCCCCCTCCAATAGGATGTCCACTTCAGGCACAGGGCAAGAAACCCCCCTCCCCAATAGGATGTCCACTTCAGGCACAGGGCGAGAAACCCCCCTCCTCCAATAGGATGTCCACTTGGGGCACGGGGGCGAGAACCCCCCCTCCCCCAATAGGATGTCCACTTGGGGCACGGGGCGAGAACCCCCCCTCCCCCATCAGGATGTCCACTTGGGGCACGGGCGAGAACCCCCCCTCCCCCATCAGGATGTCCCCTTGGGGCACGGGGCGAGAACCCCCCCTCCCCCAATAGGATGTCCACTTGGGGGACGGGGCGAGAACCCCCCTCCCCCAATAGGATGTCCACCTCAGGTACGGGGTAAGAACCACCCCACAAGATGTCCTTTTCAGGCAAAGAGTGAGAACCCCCCCTCCCCCAATAGGATGTCCACTTGGGGCACGGGGCGAGAAGCCCCCCCTCCCCCATCAGGATGTCCACTTGGGGCACGGGGCGAGAAGCCCCCCCTCCCCCAATAGGTTGTCCCTTGGGGCACGGGGCGAGAACCCCCCCTCCCCCAATAGGATGTCCACTTCAGGCACAGGGCGAGAAACCCCCCTCCCCCAATAGGATGTCCACTTCAGGCACAGGGCGAGAAACCCCTCCCCCATGGTTTGTCATGGGGACACACCGAGAGGAGAAGCCAAGACTGGTACTGGGGGACCCAAGAAGAGGAGGATCGGGGCTGCTCTACACAGAGCAGGTAAATATAACATGTTTAAAAAATAAAATTTGACTTTAGTAACACTTTAAATCCAACTCCCCATCACCCACACACCCTCTGACACAGACCCTCTTCGGTATAGAACATACTTAACGATCTCTTCTTGTGATAAAACATTTTCAACTTCTTGGTGAGGATCAGTGAGCAGCGCGTCCAAGGGGCGGACGGCTCCGCGACGAAACAGCACGAGCGGCTCAGCGTCTGGAAGGCTGTGGATCCGACACACCTCTGCTGAAAGCTGCGGATGGAGGAAATGCACATTTTACACAAAACTGTCACCACGACAATTTCTGCAGAAAACAAATACAAAGCAAAGCTCTCTATAATGGCCGAGACTCATTATATCCCGTACACCACCAATAATAGGAGGACGATACAAGGAACATGTCAACATCCAAATATAGGAGGTGTTTTTAACCACTTACCCTCCAGAACATTTTACCCCCCTCATGACCGGGGCTGTACCCTAATGAAATTTATATCATTTGTTTCACACAAATAATAAAACATTTTTATATATATATATATATATATATATATATATATATATATATTTTTTTTTTTTTTTTTTTTTTTTTTTTTTGCGCAAACCAATCAATATACGCTTGTTAGTATTCTTTTTTTTTTTTTAACCCAAATAAGTTGCAGAATACATAGTGACTTAATTTTTATTTTTATTTTTTTTAAAGAAATTGTTTTTTTTTTTTGTTTTGTTTTTTACTTGCATACTAGTAATGGCGGCAATCAGAGACTTATAGACTGCGATATTGCGGCGGATATTCTGACACTGACAGTTCTTTAACCAATTGAGCTATAGAAGTTTTTTTTACTATGGAAATTAAAAGTTTACGATTTTCTTTTACGGTTATTTAACATACCACCAAAGGGAAAAAAAAAAAAAAAAAAAGTCTTCATAAACTTAGGCCAAAATGTATTTTTTTCTTCCATAAAATTTTATTGAAGCAAACAAGAAAACATGTAAGGCACATGTGGTGCTTGTTAGACACTTATGTATCAAAGCAAATAAGATTGCAAGATGTTGTAGGAAAGAACAAAATACACTTGTAAGGTACAACAGAATTACATGGTTTCCATTTCTCTTTGATTTACGTCTTGTAGTAAGTGGATCACAAATGAGAAAGAAAAAAAAAAAAAAAACAACCCTATAGAGGCAATAGCAATAATTATACAAATTTTATAACAGCGTACCTGTAAAATCCTTTCCTTGGAGTACATCATGGGACACAGAGCCCAAGTAATTACTTAATGGCTTATAGGCACCTTCAGGTGATGGACACTGGTATACCCAATACAGGAAGTTCACTCCCCTATATAACCCCCTCCTCCTTCCAGGAGCACATCAGTTTTTGTAGCAAAGCAATATACTTAAACCCCAAAAAGAGAGGCGGGACCTCTGTGTCCCATGATGTACTCCAAGAAAAGGATTTTACAGGTAAGCTGTTATAAAAGTCCTATTTTCTTTATTGTACATCACCAGACACAAAGCCTAAGTAATAACATAACCACTTCAATACAGGGCCTATTCTGGCACTTCTCTCCTACATGTTTTTTTTTTTTTTTTGATAGAACATTACTCAAAACCTCCAAACGTTATATGTGTTTTATTTAAGCAGACACCCTAGGGAATAAAATGGCGGTGAACTTTTTATCTCGCACGGTATTTATGCAATCTTTTTTTTGGAGGGAAAAAATGGTTTCATGAATTAAAAAAAAAAAAAAAAACAGTAAAGTTAGCCCGATTTTTTTGTATAAATGTGAAAGCCAACATGTCATGCTTTAAAACTGCGAACACTCATGGAATGGCCAAACTTCGGTACTTAAAAATATCCATAGGCGACGCTTTGACATTTTTTTTTTACAAGGTTACCAGTTTAGAGTAACAGAGGAGGTCTAGTGCTAGATTTGTTGCACACGGCGATACCTCACATGTGGTTTGAACTGCGATTACATATGTGGGCGGGACTTGCGTGGGCGTTTTAAAAAATATATTTTTATTTTACTTAATTTTTTTTATTTTTACATTTTGAATGTTTTGATCACTTTTATTCCTATTACAAGGAATGTAAACATCCCCTGTAATAGGAATCTATGTGACAGGTCCTCTTTATGGAGAGACGCGGGGTCAATAAGAGGAATGAGAGGAAGACCCTCCTGTCGCCTATAAGAATAATAAAGCGGCGGAACTGCCACTCTGACTGTTCTCATCATGCACAGAATCGCCGCCTGGAAAGAATGATAGCTCAACAAAGTCAAGGATGTCATTTGACAATGTGCGGTATTGAAGTGGTTAATGGGACGTTCCATAGCAATGCTATTTGAGGTGGAGGGAGAGACAACCGGTAGGGCACCCCCAGAACTGAGGACTTATACTGCTGCCTGCAGCACACTGCGCCCAAAAGGTGATATCCTTACATCCACCTGATAAAATGTTGTGAATGTATGCACTGCAGACCAAATTGCAGCCTTACAGATGTAAGCCATGGAGGCCTGGTGACGCACTGCCCAAGAAGCACTAACCTCCCTGGCAGAGTGCGCTTTAACTTGAAAAGGTGGAATCTTACCCCTTAAATCATAAGCTTGAATTATAACTTGCCGAATCCACTTAGCAACAGTGTATTTCGACGCTGCCTGTCCTTTCTTAGGACCCTCTGGCAGAACAAATAAGACATCAGTCTTCCGTATCCAGGCGGTTGCCTTTAAATAGATTCTCACTGCTCTCACCACATCAAGACAATGTAGTGACTTCTCTTCCCTGGAACATGGTCTTGGAAAAAACTATGGCAGGCCAATATCATGATTCAGGTGAAAACCTGAAACCACTTTTGGTATAAAAAAAACAAAACAAACAAACATGGACGAGGGCACACCACCACTCCTCATGAATAATCAAATATGTCTCTTTCCAAGAAAGAGCAGCCAGCCAATTCCAAAACCATCCTTGCTGAGGATATAGCAACAAAAAATACCAACTTCCTTGTCAGAAGAACTAAGGGAATATGCTGTATCGGTTCAAAAAGCTGTTTTTGTAACACTGACAAAACTAAGTTAAAGTCCCAAGGGGTTAAAGCGGGATTCCATTGACCGATCCGTTTTTTTTTTCCTGGGTCATTGAACTACTTTAGTAATGCACATAGAGTACTCACTTGCTGTGTTAAATCTTTCCCCTGCTTTCCAATTTCGTCAGCAATATGATGTTATATAAATGTATCCTGGCGGTTTTCATTTTGCTTGTGGGCATTTGAAGCCCACAATCATTTATTTCCGGGAGTGAATGCTGTGCTCCCAGGATTCCCTGCTCGATCCTGCGCATGCTTATTGTATAACACGGAGCAGCGCTGTAAAATTACGGGTTGCCATCACAACGGCCGGGGTCGTCGGAAGTTCTCGCCACGTTGTGATGGCAACCAAACATATACAAACGAGCTCTCACGAGATTTCGGCCGGACAATGATCCGCACAGAATCTTGGGAAGACTCAGAAGAAGCTCCCAGGGTACTTAGTGGAGCAGAGGAAAGGCGAAAAACACGCCTACTCCCACGGGAGGAGAGACCGGAAGTACACCTAATAATTAAAATAAAAAAAAGGTAATTACGGCGAGATTAATTTTTTAAAGGGGCATTTGAGCACCAATGAAATAAATGAATGGGCTCAGATTGACTGAAATATTTGGGTACAATACCACTTTAAAGGTGAATTAACTGGCGGATTAATCCGCACCACCCTTGCACGAAACCTTGGACTAAGAATGCATAGCAAGCGTAAACCCTGATGAGTTTACTTCCTCTTTTTTTCCCTGCAAAGGTAAAGAATAATGGACCACTATGCATCGCATAGTAGCCCATTATGTGTCACTTACCTGACACAGGAGCCAGCGAAGTCGCCGCTGTCCCCTGTAGTCCGCCGCATCCATCTTGCTGGTGGCGTCTCGCAGCTCCGCCGCTGTCATTCGGCGAAGCCGCCATGACGTCACTCCCGCGCATGCGCAAGGGAGTCGACAAATGCGGCAGCTCCATTCTTGGAACTGCCGCGCTCAGTGCGCCTGCGCGCCGCTGTCTACGGCGCATGCGCCGTAGACAGCAGTGCCCGTTTTCGGGCAAATATCTCCTAAACCATATAGGTTTAGGAGATATTGCTTGGACCTACAGGTAAGCCTTAATCTAGGCTTACCTGTAGGTCAAAGTGGTTTGTAAGGGTTTACAACCACTTTAATAGTACTCAAGGCCAATTTCATCTCTATGCCCAATTGCAGAAAGTTAAGAATTCTGCCTATGATTTATCTCCAAGGGTGCCAAACCTTGGACTCACAACAAAAAACATAAGCCTTCCTCCAGACTCTAATATAAAGCTCTGGAATCTGGCTTCCTTGCATTAATCAAAGTAGAGATAACTGGCCCGGAAAGCCCACGTCTCTTCAGAATCTGGGTTTCGATAGCCAGGCTCGTAAAGTAGGATGGAATATCGGCCCCTGTGAGAGCAGGTCTGGCCTCAATGGAAGTAGTCCACCTGCCAATTCTCTACTCCTGGAATGAAGACTGCTGATAGGCACGGAACATTCTTTTCTGCCAAAGTTTGAATATGGTTCACCTCTCTCTGCGCTGAGAGACTCTTGGTGCCCCCTTGGTGATTGATATAGGCCACAGCAGTGGCATTGTCGGATTGGATCCTGACAAGACAATCCTGTAACTTGGAAGTCCAGGCTTTCAGAGCCAGATGCACTGGCCGAATCTCTAGGATATTGATGGGCAAGGTTCTTTCGGCCCTTGACCACTGTCCCTGGGCAGTTGTCTTTTCTAGTACTGCTCCCCAGCCTGAAAAGATGGCATCTGTCATTACCACTTTCCAGATAACAAGTCTAAAAAATTTTCCAACATGATAACGACTCCAAACACACCTCCAAGACCACCACTGCCTTGCTAAAGAAGCTGAGGGTAAAGGTGATGGACTGGCTAAGCATGTCTCCAGACCTAAACCCTATTGATCATCTGTGGGGCATCCTCAAACAGAAGGTGGAGGAGCGCAAGGTCTCCAACATCCACCAGCTCCGTGATGTCATCATGGAGGAGGGGGAAGAGGACTCCAGTGACAACCTGTGAAGCTCTGGTGACCTCCATGCCCAAGAGGGTTAAGGCAGTGCTGGAAAATAATGGCGGCCACACAAAATATTGACACTTTGGACCCAATTTGGACATTTTCACTTAGGGGTTTACATTGTAGACAAGTGTCATTTCTTCAGTGTTGTCACATGAAAAGAGAGAAGAAAAGATTTGCAAAAAAAAACGGGAGGGGTGTACTTACTTTTGTGAGCCACTATATCTGTAGGTTGTGCCCGCATATGTAAACGGCTTTCGAACCACACGCGAGGTATGGCCGCAAACAACATCATTATGCCCAGAGCAGCCCCGATGCTCGCCTTCTAGGGTTCCCCGCCATTGCTCCCGGCTCCACCCTAGTGCCCCCATAGCAAACAGGTGGCTGCAGGGGCACCCGAGGCGCTGCTTTATGTCTCCATTCGATCACAGAGACACGACTCGATCCCGCCCCCTTGACCTTCTCGTTGGCTCACTGGCTGTGATTGCCAGCAGCAGGAGCCAACGAGGAATAAGAGTCCCCTGGGAGCTGAGACTCATGCACATCACTGGATCATGATGCGGCTAAGTTAAAGAGGAGTACCAGTCACCTCTGGAAAAAAATGAAAGTCAGCAGCTACAAAAACTGTAGCTGCTGACTTAAAAAAAAATAAAAAATAAATAAAAAAAACAGCCACTCACCTGTCCCATGATCCAATGGTGTGCTTACCCCAGTCAGTCCCACCTGCTGTCTTCGGGGTGCCGGCATCTTTAATATGGGCACCCGGCTGTCACAGCTCGCAGCTTTACAGCCCAGTGCCCACTGCGCAAGTCATGCTGCGCATCGTGATTGGTGGATGTAGTCTTCTGGGATCTGTCAGTGTCCCATAAGACTGCAGGAGGGAGGGAGGAGAACCTCCGCTCCGTGCGCTTGGAACAGAAGTGGGAAGCAGGTACCTGTCAATCGGGTACATGCTTCACCCCATCCCAAAAGTGCCAATTGTGCAAAAGGAGTGGGGAACGAGTCCTTAAAGCGAAACTTCCCCTTTTGGGTGGAGCTCCGCTTTAAGTATTAGGAGGGGCTGCCGCACACAGAAGGTTTTTTACCTTCATGCAAAGAATGCGAGCCTTTATAACAATTTTAAGTGGAATATGACGGGAAGGGATAAAGACAATGCCAGCCCCATAGGCTGGAAATAAACTCACCGTTGCTTTGAAGACCTTTTCCAAGCTGACATCGTCGTCCTTCCAAATCCGGATCACCTGCAGAGAAATAGAGAGAGTCAGTCGAGAGAAGAAGCTGGGCGCGGGTGGGTGGAGTCTTGTATATCTGATCTCAGGAAAATAACAGAGGAGATCCGCACAGAGAGGAGGAATACCTTGTCATCATGGACCACCACGCACTCCCCGGTGCCGGTATTATACACCGCCGGACACGTCACCCGCTGTCCTTGTCTTACTGCCCAACTTCCC
Source organism: Lithobates pipiens (assembly GCF_037356315.1). Classification (NCBI taxonomy): domain Eukaryota; kingdom Metazoa; phylum Chordata; class Amphibia; order Anura; family Ranidae; genus Lithobates; species Lithobates pipiens. Next base: position 227,192,289 of record NW_027507789.1, read on the forward strand.
AGCGGCCTCTGATCCGACACCTGCACACAGACAAAGTGTCAATAACAGTTATTCCAAGAGAAATAAGGACACAAAAGCTGCTGCTATATATGTTAGAGCTGCACGATTAAAGAGGAAGAAAAACCTGATGTCTTTTACATCCACTTTTTTTCCCCCTGCAAAGTGAAAGCACAATGGGCTAGTATGCATCGCATTTCTGGGTGGAACTTCGCTTAAAAACGAAACCTTTTTTTCAAATTAAAATCATTTTTTTTAGATTACTTAGAACCCCAAAATGTATATATATATATATATATATATTTTTTTTTTTTTTTAGTAGACACCCTAAAGAAGAAAATGGTGGTCGTTGCAAGATTTTATGTCACACTGTATTTGAGCAGCGGTCTTTCAAATGCATTTTTTTTTTTTATGAAAAAAAAAAAAAAAAAAACATAACAGTAAAGTTAACCAAATTTTTTCTTTTTTAATATGAACGATGTTACGCCGCAAGAATCGTGATCTTTATTCTAACCAATAAAAATAAATAAATTCTGATTTTGGACAGAATCGTGCAGCTTTATCTGTCATCTTCCCGGCTGTCGGGGAAACGCCGGCGCGCTGCAGAGCCGCTCATTGAATATATATTTCACCCTAGAGTTGCACGATTAATTGTCAAGAATCGTTATCACAATCTTGACTAAAGTGTTTCTTGATTCTTTCTATGCAGAGAATTCTCTCGGCTCTTCTGAAGCCTTCAAAAGAAAGGAAGAGAAAAACTGGGCAGTCTGCCGAGAATCACAACATTCTTTATCAGTTGAACTTAAGTATAAACATTGTAACAATTTGTCAATGGAATAGACTTCCTGTGTAAGTGAAAAAAGTGAACCTTTTTCTGACATTTGTTGGTTTCAAGGTAAATTTTTTTTTTGCTAGAAAATTACTAGAAAATTACTTAGAACCTCCAACACACACACACACACACACATATATATATTATATATATATATAAAAAAATTAAAATAAAACGTATATTTTTTTTTTAGTTGACACCCCAGAGAATGGTTGTTGTAATATTTTATGTCACACTGTATTTGCGCAGCGATCTTTCAAATGCATTTTTTTGTGAAAAAAATTACTTTAATGAATAGAAAAAAAAAAAAAAAACACTAACCAGTAAAAATTAAATTAGCCCTTTTTTTGTATAATGTGAAAGATTTTACGTCAGAGAATCGTGATATTTTTATTCTAAGCAAAAAAATTGTTATTCTCATTTTGGCCAGAAACGTGAAGCACTATTTCACCCTCTCAGAACTATTCTCCAAGAGATCCAGAGCTGTGTTAAGGGGGGGGGGGGGGGGGGATTCCTCTGAAACGCGTTGGCTCGTTTATAAATAAAAAAATTTAACAGATTCTTTTGTTCTGGACGCTCCTCTCTAATCATCCAAAACGTAAATCCAGACCTACTAAGCAGTTTACAGATGAGAAGTGACTTCACTGGCTGCTTGCTTGTTTCCACTGACCAGAAGCCAGGCAATTGGGTATTTTTTATGGAAAAAGTAAACTAAACCCTCCATATCCGGGGTGGGGGCATGGTCATAGGCGGGATTAGTAAAAAGGGAGAACCAATGGCTGTCAGTGTCAACAAACGCAGCCAATCGGTATCTTTTTAAGGATGGGGGGGGGGGATGGGGGGGTCCCGACCCCCGGTGTCGTCGGACTCCATTGTGCGCAGTGTGGGGAGAGGGGGCTGAACCCCTAATCTTTGGTATAGGGGGGATAGTGATGATAGGACTGTCATCCTGATCCTCTACCTCTTCTGGCTGCTTGTATACAACCAGGATGAGATCCCCACAGAATGAAAAGAGATCCAGACATGGATCCCCCCCCCCCCCCAAAAAAAAAAAAACCACAGCAGCCCCCAACCTTGTACAGCGTCACCGTCCTCTCCGCCTCCGTCAGCAGCACCCGGTCACCGTCCCCGCCCGCCTCCAATCCCTGCACTCCACCGAATCCCTGCAGCCCGCACAACGTGAGCTCCCCATACAGCGCCGCCATCTTGGCAGTCGCAGGGCCGTGACGTCATCGGAACGGCGCGACATGAGGCCTGTGTGGACAGAGCGGCACAACGTGCGCGGCGAAGAGAAGAACAGTGTCTGAGGAGGCACGGCGGCCACTAGAGGAGGGAGGGAGGTACTGCAACTCCGAACAGCGAGCAGGGAGAGGCAGAGCGGCACAGGAGGGCGCCAGGAAATACAACGTATTGAGACAGCGGCCGCTAGAGGGAGGAGGAGGAACTGCAGCCTCCCCTTTCCACTTTTATTATTATTATTATTATTATTATTATTGCTCCCAACTGTCCCTGATTTGGAGCAATGTCCCCTCTGTCCCTTATTCCTCCTCATTTGTCCCTCATTTTGGTCTGATTTATATAGATTTATATAAAATGCACTTTTTATTTATCAAAATGTGTTTCCCGGTGCTAAACCCTTCATCTGGTTTCTATCGCTGCATTTGTAAATTCCAAAATTCAATATAAAGGAATAGCAGTGATAAAAATAAACACTTGTGGGTTTTCCCAATCTTCTTTTTGTACAATTCTCCTTGAAGGGGGCGTGGCAAGGGGTGTGTCCTGCGCCTGCATGCGTTTGCTGATAGGAGTCCCTCATTCCCATCTCAAAAAGTTGGGAGGTGTGTTATTATTATTATCGGATTTTCCGCAGACAAAACCTCAGACTTTTGTCGGAAGGGCGCGGGCCTGGATCTTGTCTTGCATACAAACGGCAAGGAATTTTTAGCCAACAAACACGAATGTAGTGACGTACTACGCGTTTTTTCAGCTCTTTAGCGCCACCCTTTGGGCTCCTTCTGCTAATTTCCTGTTAGTAGAAGTTTGGTGAGTGTTGATTTGCGCTTTTCAGTTCACGTTTTTTCATTTCACGCTTTTCAGTTCGTTTCTGAATGGCTGTCCCTCAACCAGCCATGTTGCGGAATCAGAGGATATAACGTGTTATTTATGATTGGCCTTGGAGTTATTGCTTTGACCCAAGTCCAGCCCAGGAACAGGAGGAGGAGTTCTTGGACCAAAAAATGGTTGCTTTATTAAAGCCCCCATACATGACAAATTTGGCATGTCATTTTTTATTTTTTTTTGGGGGGGGGTGGGGGCTTCATTAGGAGGGGGGCTTCCTGTCCCACTTCCTCTTTCTGCCCAGGGACCGCCAAGGCGACTCCTCCTTTCGCCTTAGGCGGCCCCTCCCTCTAGGTGATCTCCTGGGACACGTGACAGCTCCCAGGAGATCGCCTGTCCACTCCGGGAGCGCAGCGTGACTCGCGCATGCGCCTAGGGTTGCCACCTGTTCGGGATTCACCCGGACAGTTCTGGTTTGGAATCATGCATCCGGGTTTCAGACTGTCTGAGACCCGGACACATTATTCAAACCGTACTAAGTCTCCTCCCTCCCCCTTCTCTCTCCTGCCTCTAGGTTAATACGCTAAGGTAAATCAGGGTTCTCAGAGCACTCATTACATCAGAGCTCCCCTTTACACCAGAGGCCACAGTGCTCCCCTTTACATCAGAGTCCTCTTCATACACCAGAGCATCCCCAGAGTTCTCCCTTACATCAGAGTCTGCAGAGTCCCCCCTTACAGTGAAAATGAGAAATCAGATTTAAAAGGGGAACTCTGCGGATTCAAATGTAAAAAGGGGAGCTGTGCAGATTCAGATGTAAAAGGGGAGCTGTGCAGATTCAGATGTAAAAGGGGAACTCTGTGGATTCAGATGTAAAAGGGGAACTCTGTGGATTCAGATGTAAAAGGGGAACTCTGCAGATTTAGATGTAAAAAGGGAACTCTGCGGATTCAGATGTAAAAGGGGAGCTCTGCAGATGTAAAAGGAGAACTCTGAAGATTTAGATGTAAAAGGGGAGCTGTGCAGATTCAGATGTAAAAGGGGAACTCTGCAGATGTAAAAGGGGAGCTGTGCAGATTCAGATGTAAAAGGGGAACTCTGCGGATTCAGATGTAAAAGGGGAACTCTGCAGATTTAGATGTAAAAGGGGAGCTGTGCAGATTCAGATGTAAAAGGGGAACTCTGCAGATGTAAAAGGGGAGCTGTGCAGATTCAGATGTAAAAGGGGAACTCTGCGGATTCAGATGTAAAAGGGGAACTCTGCAGATGTAAAAGGGGAAAAGGGGAGCTGTGCAGATTCAGATGTAAAAGGGGAACTCTGCGGATTCAGATGTAAAAGGGGAACTCTGCAGATTTAGATGTAAAAGGGGAACTCTGCGGATTCAGATGTAAAAGGGGAACTCTGCAGATTTAGATGTAAAAGGGGAACTCTGCGGATTCAGATGTAAAAGGGGAGCTCTGCGGATTCAGATGTAAAAGGGGAGCTCTGCAGATTTACATGTAAAAGGGGAGCTCTGCAGATTCAGATGTAAAAGGGGAACTCTGCGGATTCAGATGTAAAAGGGGAACTCTGCAGATTCAGATGTAAAAGGGGAACTCTGCGGATTCAGATGTAAAAGGGGAACTCTGCAGATTTAGATGTAAAAGGGGAGCTGTGCAGATTCAGATGTAAAAGGGGAACTCTGCAGATTCAGATGTAAAAGGGGAACTCTGCAGATTCAGATGTAAAAGGGGAACTCTGCAGATTTAGATGTAAAAGGGGAACTCTGCGGATTCAGATGTAAAAGGGGAGCTCTGCAGATTCAGATGTAAAAGGGGAGCTCTGCAGATTCAGATGTAAAAAGGGGAACTCTGTGGACTTTGATGTAAATGGGGACTCCTGTGATTAACTTCATATGATTAGAAATGTTATTTAATAACAACATCTATGCATTATTTATCTATGCATACTATGAAAAAAAATTTCTGTGCGGCACCGAAGTTTTCGGGTTTGACTTGAAGAAAAGGTGGCATCCCTACATGTGCTGTGCGTGCCCGACCGTGAAGCCGAAAGCTGTCACAGCCGGGTGCCCAGAGTGGCAATGGAGGTGCCGGCGGGGAGGAGGGGGAAAGGAGCGACGCTCCGCTCGGCCGCATCGCTGGACCGTGGAACAGGTAAGTGTCTGTTTATTAAAAGCCAGCAACTACACTTTTTGTAGCTGCTGACTTTTAATAAACATAAAAAGCCTGTAATTCTGCTTTAATGGTGACCAATTATTTCATATGCCTTTGCTGCGGGAGCTCCAGCAGAACAATCCGGGTGATTTTTGGAATTATCTCCACATGACGGACCCCTGCTTTCACCAACTCTTGCCATTGCTGACCCCCTATATTAAGAAGCAGGACACACGCATGAGGCTTTTATTTTATTTTTTGGTTGAATAATAATGATTTGATTTGGTTTATTTTCTATATTTTTGGATGCGTAGAATGTACTTTTTGGCTTTTCGGTTAAGTTCTATTGGCAGATATCATGTCTAATTTTATTTGTTTTATTTTTTTAATGCACAATAAAAAGATTATGTAGAATAATAAATACTTGGCTGCGTGTTTTACTTCAAATGACAGTTTGGGAGTCGGCAATTACATTTTATAAAAATACAATGTAACATTAACAAGGGACACCAACATAGTTGTATCGTTGATCTTAAAAACTCCGGGATAAGGGTGTTGTGGGAAGTTGCCCAAATAAAAAAAAATAAAAAAAGGACAATAATATTATTCTTGATATCACATAAAAAAAAAAAAAGCCTTTGAAAATGAGTTTGCAATAACTCCATCAGTATCAGACATGTGCGCCGTCAATCAATTTGTTTCATTTTGTATTAGACATTAATTCGTAATGAATTCGTAATTCGTGTCCGAAATTAATTTGGATTCATACCTAATACAAATTTTTGTTAGGTTTTGTTAACTTTTCATAACAATTACGAACGTTCGTTATGATGAATTTATCATTATGGGGGGCTCCCATCATTCCTGTGCTGTGCCGACTTCCTGGCTTTCATCATAACGAGTAATCGTAGTTAACGAAAAATTCTTTTTTTGTCCGATTCTGAATCTCCTATCGACTACCCGTCTCCCACTCCCATATTAACCCTTTCATGACTAAGCCTATTTTTGGAATTTGGTGTTTACAAGTTAAAATCCATATTTTTTGCTAGAAAATTACTTGGAACCCCCAAACATTATATATATTTTTTTAGCAGAGGCTCTAGAGAATAAAACGGCGATTGTTGCAATATTTTATGTCACACGGTATTTGCGCAGTGGTGTTTTAAACGCAACTTTTTGGGAAAAGGGACACTTTCATGAATAAAAAAAAAACAAAACAGTAAAATTAGCCCAATTTTTTTGCGTAATGTGAAAGATAATGTTACGCCGAGTAAATAGATACCAAACATGTCACACTTTATAATTGCGCGCACTTGTAGATTGACGACAAAGTACGGTACCTAAAAATCTCAATAGGCGTCGCTTTAATTTTTTTTTTACGGTTACCAGGTTAGCGTTACAGAGGAGGTCTACTGCTAGAATTATTGCTCTCGCTCTGACGATCGCGGCGATACCTCACATGTGTGATTTGAACACCGTTTACATACGCGGGCGCGACTTCCGTATGCGTTTTCTTTGCTTCGCGAGCTCGCGGGGACGGCGGGCGCTTTGAAAATTTTTTTTTTATTTTTTTATTTATTTTATTTATTTTTAAATGACTAAATTGTTTAAAAAAAAATAAAATAAATTTGATCACTTTTATTGCTGTCACAAGGAATGTAAACATCCCTTGTGACAGTAATAGGTAGTGACAGGTACTCTTTATGGAGGGATCGGGGGTCTAAAAGACCCTCCACCCCTCCTTTACACTTCAATGTATTCAGATCGCCGAAAACGGCGATTCTGAATACCGGATATTTTTTTAAAACCGGCGCCATTGGCAGCCGAGTAAACGGGAAGTGACGTCATGACGTCGCTTCCGTGTTTACGATGAGGAGACTGGAACGAAGCCGATTACGGCTTCGTTCCAGTTCCTCCCCAGCAGCCAGAGCCGACGGATCTCTAATCGGTGCTCCCGATCGAGCGGGAGCACCGGTAACAGCGGCGAGAGGCGGCGGGAGGGGGGGACGTCCCCTCCCGCTCCTCCGGCATAACAGCCGAGCGGCTTTTAGCCGCATCGGTTGTTATGCCTGGATAGCCAATCGCCTGCTGTAAAAAACGGTACCGGGATGATGCCTGCAGGTGCGGGCATCATCCCGGTATAACCCCCGGAAGCCGAGTACGCAGATGTGCGTACGCTCGGCGGGAAAGGGTTAAAAAAGGTAATTTTTAGTCAGCTGCTGGATGGCTTTTACAGGAAGCAGGAGGGGAGGGAGGATGGATTAACGATCCGGTGACGGTGCCGCCAGACTACCATAGAGCTGCCCATCTCTATGACCCTGGACGTCACTTCCAGCTATGGCCGATGGAAACACTGCCATTTTTTTTTTCATGTGACAACACTGAAGAAATGACACTTGTCTACAATGTAAAGTAGTGAGTGTACAGCTTGTATAACAGTGTAAATTTGCCGTCCCCTCAAAATAACTCAACACACAGCCATTAATGTCTAAACCGCTGGCAACAAAAGTCAGTACACCCCCTAAGTGAAAATGTCCAGATTGGCCCCAAAGTGTCAATATTTTGTGTGGCCGCCATTATTTTCCAGCACTGCCTTCACCCTCTTGGGCATGGAGGTCACCAGAGCTTCACAGGTCACCACTGGAGTCCTCTTCCCCTCCCCCATGATGACATCACAGAGCTGGTGGATGTTGGAGACCTTCCCCTCCTCCACCTTCCGTTTGAGGATGTCCCACAGATGATCAATAGGGTTTAGGTCTGGAGACATGCTTGGCCAGTCCATCACCTTCACCCTCAGCTTCTTTAGCAAGGCAGTGGTGGTGTTGGAGGTGTGTTTGGGGTGGTTATCATGTTGGAATACTGCCCTGCAGTCCAGTCTCTGAAGGGAGGGGGGTCATGCTCTGCTTCAGTATGTCACAGTACATGTTGGCATTCATGGTGCCCTCAATGATCTGTAGCCCCCCAGTGCCGGCAGCACTCATGCAGCCCCAGACCATGACACTCCCACCACCATGCCTGACTGTAGACAAGACACACTTGTCTTTGTCCTCCTCACCTGGTTGCCCCCACACACGCCTGACACCATCTGACACCAAATACCTTTATCTTGGTCTCATCAGACCACAGGACATGGTTCCAGTAATCCATCTCCTTAGTCTGCTTGTCTTCAGCAAACTGTTTGTGGTCTTTCTTGTGCATCATCTTTAGAAGAGGCTTCCTTCTGGGATGACAGCCATGCAGACCAATTTGATGCAGTGTGCGGCGTATGGTCTGAGCACTGACAGGCTGACCCCCCCCCCCCCCACCCCTACAACCTCTGCAGCAATGCTGGCAGCACTCATACGTCTATTTCCCAAAGACAATCTCTGGATATGACGCTGAGCACGTGACCTCAACTTCTTTGGTGGACCATGACGAGACCTGTTCTGAGGGGAACCTGTCCTGTTATACCGCTGTATGGTCTTGGCCACCGTGCTGCAGCTCAGTTTCAGGGTCTTGACAATCTTCTTATAGCCTAGGCCATCTTTATGTAGAGCAACAATTCTTGTTTTTTCAGATCCTGAGAGAGTTCATTGCCATGAGGTGCCATGTTGTACTTCCAGTGACCAGTATGAGAGAGTGAGAGTGATAACATCAAATTTAACACACAAGCTCCCCATTCACTCCTGAGACCTTGTAACACTAACGAGTCACATGACTCTGGCGAGGGAAAATGGCTAATTGGGCCCAATTTGGACATTTTCACTTAGGGGGGTACTGACTTGTTGCCAGTGGTTTAGACATTAATGGCTGTGTGTTGAGTTATTTTGAGGAGACAGATATAGTGAATGGCAGGTTCTTGGGGAGACTAGCTATAGTGACTGCAGGCTCCTGAGGTGATCAGATATAGTAAATGCAGGCTCCTGGAGAGACCAGATATAGTGAGTGCAGGGTCCCGGGTTTAGTAACACTTCAAAATGCAGAGAAAATGTATTATTCCTTTAGTAGGCCAACAAATTTTAGTGGTCTTAAGGGTCCCATTCATCAGCGATTTGACCTAAACCAGCTCTGTGTCCGCTACACTTCCACTATTAGTTGGCTGTCCTTAGTCCCTATTCCATTTCCCTGATGAAGGTCCCATCAAACTTCCGAAACGCGTGCTAATCTGGATGTTACCATTGGCGTGGTACTCTCCATCTCCTACGTTTTATATTTTAACTCTAAAACATTCCTTTAAAAAAATGAAGACTCTCCCATAGATACATGCACCTCTGTGCCCCTCCCCCCATATGAAATAGAAAACAAGAGACAAGGAAAGAGTCAGGAAATGCTTGAAAAGTTTTTTGGGAAGTTTATTTACAATTGGAGGTAAAGAAGATCGTATGAGCGATCCCGAGGAAACACAAAACAGAAAGTAAATAACATGGGATGGATTAACATGCTCAATGTCCGCTAGATTTAAACCCATGCTCCCTATAAAAAGTCCCATCACCATTTTGTGACCTTCACTAAGGTGGAGTCCCGAGTCGTTTCAGCTTCGGTTAGGTAACAGATTCTCTTTATCTTGGTCCAGGTGAAAGAGACAATAATACATTGTCAAAAAAACAAAAAACAAACAAAAAAAAGTAATATCTCAAAATTAGGAACATGTAAACAAGATGGTGGAAGATTTCCTGTCTCCAAGCATTGTACGGGTTAGATCAAGTATTAGTGATGGCCAATTATTATGATTGGTGCTCAGATGAAAGGGCTGGCCAAGACTCCTGGCGAAATACAAGAGTCAGTGAGAATGCAGCCTATCCAGTCACTGGAGAGCGATGACATCACTGAGAATGCAGCCTATCCAGTCACTGGAGAGCGATGACATCACTGAGAATGCAGCCTATCCAGTCACTAGAGACCGATGACATCACTGAGAATGCAGCCTATCCATTCACTAGAGAGGGGTGACATCACTGAGAATGCAGCCTATCCATTCACTAGAGAGCGGTGACATCACTGAGAATGCAGCCTATCCAGTCACTAGAGACCGATGACATCACTGAGAATGCAGCCTATCCAGTCACTAGAGACCGATGACATCACTGAGAATGCAGCCTATCCATTCACTAGAGAGGGGTGACATCACTGAGAATGCAGCCTATCCAGTCACTAGAGAGCGGTGACATCACTGAGAATGCAGCCTATCCAGTCACTAGAGAGCGGTGACATCACTGAGAATGCAGCCTATCCATTCACTAGAGAGCGATGACATCACTGAAAATGCAGCCTATCCAGTCACTAGAGAGCGATGACATCACTGAAAATGCAGCCTATCCAATCACTAGAGAGCCGTGACATCACTGAGAATGCAGCCTATCCAATCACTAGAGAGCCGTGACATCACTGAGAATGCAGCCTATCCAATCACTAGAGAGCGGTGACATCACTGAGAATGCAGCCTATCCAATCACTAGAGAGCGATGACATCACTGAGAATGCAGCCTATCCTATCACTAGAGAGCGGTGACATCACTGAGAATGCAGCTTTTCTATTCCTCCCACTGATACCAATGATGGGGCACTATTCCTCCCACTGACACCAATGATGGCACACTATTCCTCCCACTGACACCAATGATGGGACACTATTCATCCCACTGACACCAATGATGGGGCACTATTCCCCCCACTGACACCAATGATGGGGCACCATTCCTCCCACTGACACCAATGATGGGACACTATTCATCCCACTGACACCAATGATGGGGCACTATTCCTCCCACTGACACCAATGATGGGACACTATTCCTCCCACTGACACCAATGATGGGACACTATTCCTCCCACTGAAACCAATGATGGGGCACTATTCCTCCCACTGATACCAATGATGGGACACTATTCCTCCCACTGACACCAATGATGGGACACTATTCCTCCCACTGACACCAATGATGGGACACTATTCCACCCACTGACACCAATGATGGGGCACTATTCCTCCCACTGATACCAATGATGGGGCACTGTTTACTCCCACTGACACCAATGATGGGGCACTATTCCTCCCACCGACACCAATGATGGGGCACTGTTTACTCCCACTGACACCAATGATGGGACACTATTCCACCCACTGACACCAATGATGGGGCACTATTCCTCCCACCGACACCAATGATGGGGCACTGTTTACTCCCACTGACACCAATGATGGGGCACTATTCCTCCCACCGACACCAATGATGGGGCACTGTTTACTCCCACTGACACCAATGATGGGGCACTATTCCTCCCACTGACACCATTGATGGGGCACTGTTTACTCCCACTGACACCAAGACATTTTCTGCTCCTACTGACCGCCATTAAAGTTTTGAAGGACAGTAAACTGGTCCTTTGTTTAGAAACAATTTGATTTAGTGTCACCCCCCCAGGTGAAGTCCATTCTTTGGTCTTGTGAAGCCCCCCTCTGGTGTCCAAACACAAGATAAGCACCGCTCAGGTGAGTACTTTGTTGTAGTCTTGTGCAGGTGCTCTCCTCGTATACTTGTAGGATGAAACGGTATGGCCACACACTCCCACTGGACTTGATCCAATGATTCTTTATTTCTCCAATGTCCAAATATACGGCACACAGGACAGATATGCTGTTAACGCGTTTCACACAATTAAGTGATTCATGATTAAGTATTTAATTGTGTGAAACGCGTCAACAGCGTATCTGTCCTGTGTGCCGTATATTTGGACATTGGAGAAATAAAGAATCATTGGATCAAGTCCAGTGGTCGTGTGCGGCCATACCCTCTTCAGCCTTGAAGCCCCCCCCCCCCCTCTGGCACAGACCTTCCTCAGGTGTCTCTCACTCTCCTTTTCTTATTCTAATGTATTCCATTCTGTGTTTTTGAGAAATCTCTGGTCCAAACTGCACAATAATATCTTTCTTCTGTGAGAAAGTCATTGGATGGATCTCAAGCCCCCCTTCGCAATAACGCCAATACAATATTTCTATTTACCGTATTTACCGGTGTATAACACGCACTTTCCCCTCCATGAAAATAGGGGAAAATTGTGGGTGCGAGTTATACGCCGACAGCGTACCCCGGAGGGGAAAAGAGTGCCGCCGGAAATCACCGAGCCGTCATCTCCTCACCACTTGGCTCTCACGTCACACACACAAAGTCCCGCCTCCGCCACCGGCATTGGACCAGTGTTCTGTCTATCACAGGAGCTGGTCCAATGCCGATGCCGGAGGGGGGGGGGGCTGTGTGTGTCACTGCCAATTGACAGATGGCGGCTCAGTGATTTCATATGAGATGGTGAGCCACGTTGATGAAGGAGATGGGGACAGAACAGTTTCAGGGAAAAAAAAATTCTCTTGAAACGTTCCTCTTAAATTGGGGTGCGTGTTAATGGTAATTAATATCTCTCTTTGCTATTCGTAGGCCATGGCGTCTCTTGCCAGCATAAGGTCTTCCATCAGCCCTGGACCTTTGGATATCAGTTGGTTGGTTTAGCATTCTACAGCCATATGACCCCCCCATGGAGATGCACAATCTATTGACTATTTTCTATTAACAGTCTATTTATCTACCTAGTCAACTGCTGAAGACGAAGGGGCGATCTTGATTACAATGCATAACACGTGGCTTTAGCATCCTAAGCCCTTGTACACACGGTCAAAGAATCCGTCGGAATGTGTCCTGTCGTGTCGTCGGATAATCTGACTGTGTGTGGTATGCATCGGACTGATTCCGTCGGAATATCCATCGGACCCAATTTTTCCAACATGTTGGAAATATTTCCCGACCAACTGGTTCGATCGGACATACTCCGATCATGTGTAGCAAATTTTGATTGGACCAAGTGCCACGCATGCTCAGATCAAATTCCTACATCAAAGCTATTGGCTACTAGCGTGAATGTAGTCCCATCGTAACGAAATTACGTCATCACGTTCTGAAAGATCGGATTTTTCGACAACTTAGTCCGACCGTGTGTATGCAACAGTTTCGGACAAGATCCGACGGGCAAAATCCGACGGATTTGGTTGTCGAAATCTCCGACCGTGTGTACGTGGGCTAAGAAAGGCCCCAACGGGAAAAGCTTTGTTCTCTGAGAGACAGGAGACACTCATGTAAAAACAAGGCTTGAAAAAAGAAAATTGTACATGTTAGGCTGGCCATAGATGGATCTTTTTTTTGTTTTGTTTTCGATTAAAAAACCAAAATGGATTCCGCCATCCACACAAGTGAAATGGACGGGTGAATCGTCCCTGCTGGCCTATTGTATTTTGACGGATGGACAGAACTCCATCTAACGCTCTAATGGGAACGGACATAGATTGATCAAAATTCAGGCAATTTCTGCTGAACTGGCAAAAGTTTGATCTACATCTGAAAAATCATATGAACCTTTACAATAATACAGTATATATACATATATATATATATATATATATTGTGACAATGCTAGGCCCTGCCACTGTGGAAATTTATGTAAAAATGACACAGGATTCTCATTAAGGGTTAATGTGAAGTTCCATTGCGGTGAAAGCTGTGTTGTTTGGCTTTCTCCGGAATTCTGTAATCCCGGAACGGGGTCTGGAGCTTGAAGGTTCCAAAATGTCTTGGGTGAGACGGAACATTCAATCCCCGTGTCCGGGTTTTATTGGATGCCTGCAGCCTGTGTGAGTGCACAGGTGTGACAGACCCAACGGGGACAGGGGCTTTTGGAGGGGACTGTTGGGTAGGCTCTTGCCTACCGACTATGGGCCCTGACTTTTGAGGAGGGCTCTAGTCTTGGAAGGTTGTGTGCCTGGGGGGACCCTTGGAGTGATCTTGCTTTGGATTCAGATCCATGTCTCCCCGAAGCACACAGATTGTGGGAACCTAGGACCTGGATACAGATGTGGGGCCTTTGTGCCCAAACCAGCAAAGACTGCTTCACCCCCCTCCCCCCCCCCCAGACTGTGAGACCCAGAGTAGATGTTAATATAATTATCTCAAATCAACCTGATGCTGGGGTCTCCTGCTATAATCTGTTTACTAAGGTCTTTCTCCCATTGTATCATTTCCTCATTGTGTGCCTCCTAGGTGTGCATTCCCATTACCCATTGTTAATTATGTCACCTATTGTTTCTCTCTGTCTGCTAATCCTTTTAGAGATATGGAAAGCCCTAGGTCTTCTTACTGGGGAACTGGTGCCTGGGTGTGCACTGAGTCCCCTAGACTTGTCTAGGTGACTAGTTAAAAAGGAAGTAAACCCTGATGAGTTTACTTCCTCTTTGATTCCCTGCAAAGGTAAAGCATAATGGACTACTATGCATCGCATAGTAGTCCATTATGTGTCACTTACCTGACACAGGAGCCAGCAAAGTCACCGCTGTCCCCTGTAGTCCGGAGCGTCCATCTTCTTGGTGGGTCTCGCTGTCATTCGACGAAGCCGCGATTACGTCACTCCTGCGTATGCGCCCGGAAGCCGTCACTCGCATTATATCGCCGTTGACAGTGGCGCGCTCAGTGTTTTGCCAAATATCTCCTAAACCTGCACGATATTTCTTGGACCTACAGGTAAGCCTTAATCTAGGCTTACCTGTAGGTCAAAGTGGTTTGTAAGGATTTACAACCACTTTAATTAGTTTACTGTTTATGTTGGCTGTTCCTTAGCTATGTTATTTAACTGTCTACAGTTTGCATAATGTGGTCAAGCTCTTACCTGATTTTGTGTGGTATATATTCTGTGTGAGTTTTCAATAAAGTCAGTTCCAGTTTGCACCAAAGCTAGTGCCGTCTAGTCCCTGGGTGCAATATTTATCTATAATACCCGGTTCCTGGTTCCAGACTGGAGAAAGCTGTATACTGACTGAAGCACCCAATAGGAATGCCAAGTGGTTCTTCCCAACAGGTGTGCAGGGTCGTTATAAACCAAGCCTATGCATAGTTCAGGGCTTACTTATTGGAGGCAGGGGGTCTCAACCAGGGGTCAGAGGTGCCCCATCCAGGAGTCAGAAGACAGGAGGTCTCAGCCAAAGGTCAGAGGTGCCTCAGCTAGTAGCCAGGAGTCAGGTCGGCTCCTATCAGGGTGTCAGGAGAACCTCTATCCAGAGGCCAGGAGTGGACTGTGCAAGAGCCTAGAGCCACAGAGCACTGTGACTAAAGGCTAAGTGAGCAGAGTCGAGGCAACACAGTCAGAGGGACTGGTTAGGAGAGCAGTGGTGCTGCTGACAAGAGAGCCAGGTGGATCGGTATTTACAGTTGACTGTTCATGTTGATATGGAAGAACCCCTGCGTGGGTAACTTATTTTCTTTGTGAACTGTGTTGTAAAAAGTGGGTTGCCCCACAATACAGCTTAGACTGGCACAGCTCATTGGATATTGGATATATATATATATATATATATATAGTAAATTTATGAAGACACACACATGAAAGCTTTACTCAGGATGTGGCTGAAACCAAACGTGGACATTTGCGTTTGTTTTGTTCCTGCTGAAATGTGTTTAAAACTGAAAAGTTGATTTGGGTTTGGAGTTTGGAAAGCAGAGTTTTGGTGTTTCTATAAGTTTGGTTGGGGCACCCAAAACGCAGTTGCCCAACTTAGACAAAAGTTCCAACCTCCACATGTCCTTTAGTGTTTGTGGACTGTCCGCCCAGAGAAAGGACTGAAAATGAGTTTGCCAAATCAATCAGCTTCTGTTTGAGATCATTCCAATAAATGGTTACAAAATTGCAAAGATTGGTGTGCGAAGCCTATTGCATTTCACACATGCGTGTATATCGGCAGAGCAGTGGACGGTGTCAGTAGAGCAATTATTGGTGTCAGTAGGGCAGTGGACGGTGTAAGTAGTTTTTTATTTTTTTTTTAACATTATTTTTTACAATTTTATTAATTTTTTTTATAATTTTTTTTTTAGGAGCCCCCGTTATGGGGCTTTGGCGAAATATCAAGGGTCTAAACAGACCCCTGATGTCTCACTTTTGAGACAGAGAAAAAGACTGAGTCCCTTTCTCTGCAGTAAAGATAGTTACCCTGTGCGCACGCTTATGATGCAAAATCTATCATGGTAACTTCCCATTTGGATCTATACATTCCCTTTATTCATCTAGATAAAAAAAAAAAGGGCCCATGATATTACCGTTTGGACATACGACTAATAACACTGGAAAATCGGTATTCCTGCATACTACATTATTCCCATCCACCCAGCACTAGACAATCTTCTGCACATTAAAGTGTTTGTAAGCTCAGATGGTGCATACTATGCATTAAGATGAAAAACCTTCTGTGTGCAGTAGCCCCCCTCAGCACCCCTAATACTTACCTGAGCCCATCTCTCTCTAGCAATGTTGCAGGAGACTCTTGGCTGCCTGGCTCCTCATTGGCTGAGACAGCAGTGCGGCGGCATTGGCTCCTGCTGGTGTCAAAGTCAATGAGTAGAGAGAGGGGGCTGGGTCGCACTTCGGCTCCGTGTCTGAATGGTGTCAGGGCTGAGCTCAGCCCTTCCTTCTCTGAGCTGGCCGCTCAGCTGTCGGCTAATTGCCAGCTCCTATCTCTCTCCACAGTTACTCAGCTGTTGATGATATCCTGCTCATCAGTCCTGCCTACTTAAGCCGTTCAGCCCAGTGGATCTCTGCCTTCGCCTTGGCCAACATCACAGAGACTATCCCCTGCGTTCCTGTTTAAAGACTTGCTTTGCTGACTTCCCTTCTGGCTCCAGATCCTGCTTACTGTTCCACTACATTGATCCCTGACTTCTGGCTTGGCTGACTATCCGTTCTGGTTACTGAACTTTGGCTATGTTTTGACTACATTTGTTCTTTTTTACTTTTATTATTAAACAAGTGCGATTTAACTGTACTTCTGTCTCAGCCGGATTTCATGTTTTTTGACAGTTGGACACACTGGGGTTGATTCACTAAAGGCAAATAGACACAGTTACCCTCTGCGAGTGCAGTTGCTCCAGAGCTTAGTAAAAGATGTAAAGCTTCACTTTGCAAAGAGTACCCAATCATGTGCAAGGAAAAAAAAAATTAAAAAACACTTTTGCTTGCATATGATTGGATGATGGGAGTCAGCAGAGCTTCTGCTCATTTACTAAGGTCTGGAGCAACTGCTGCGCAGTCCATTTCCCTTTTCGTAAATACACCCCACAGAGCGGCGGCTCAGCTCGGGGGTGCTTGCTCTGGGGGCAGGACGGAGGGTCCTGGAGGGACCCGAGAAGAGGAGGATCAGGGCTGCTCTGTGCAAAACCATTACACAAAGCCGGTAAGTGTGACATGTTTGTTCTTTTTAAATGAAAAAAAAAAAAACTTAGACTTTAGTATCACTTTAAGTAGCAAATTGCATTTTAAGGATTGATTATCTTGCTCAGTACAGAGGTTAGTGTCCCCCCCCCCCACAATTCAGCCTCCAGCTTTTGCTCTTCGAAATGTTTCATAAACCTTACTAACAAAAATATATCATTGCAAAACAGTCTGCAAATTTGTAGAAAAACATATTTTGTAATGATTCTCATTTTTTTTTTTTTTTCATGCAACAAAATGTTTTTCAGCAGCTACTCAATTTAATAAGAAACAAATTGAGTTGAAGGTAATGAATGTAACACAATGACGTGTAGCAGTACATCGCAACAATAGTACATGAATATAAAATAAGCAACACTGTTATATTCCCATATACAGAACAAAGAAACACCGGGGGGAGAGAAAAAATAACAATATAAAAACATTTACCGTACAATAAAAATACAAAACTCTTTATTCTTCTGGGGCCAAACTTACTACCTCCAATATTTTATCTTTTTTTTTTTTTTGTTGTCATCGCATTTTGCAATTCCTTCTGTGGCAGGTAGACGCGGATAATAAACTGGGATAATATTGGTACGTGGCTTTAAAAAAAAAAAAAGATGAAAAAAAAAAAAAAGATAAAAAAGAAACAAAAATATGACTAATTTCTGTCCTCACCCAACTATCAATTCACAGGATATGTTGAAGCATAACTCAGATTTTTCCCTATTTTATGATAAAAAAAAAAAAAAATAATAATAACAATGACAGAGTCTGCCCCATGAATGAACTGGTTCATGCTTCCCACAATAGATGACTCTTAAACGCGTATGTACAAAGGTTTGCCCTATCACACTACTAACAAAAGTTCGCTGTCGCCTTCTTGTGCTAGCAGCAACAGGCTGCGCTCATGCTACATCTTTACATGATTAATGTGCTTACCCGTTAAAAACTAGATATAGAGAACCTCTAAAAACATGCATCCCCGGCAGAAAGCCCCCGCCCCCGAGGAGCCAGAGAGCATCAAACCAGCCCACGTGACCTTATATGGTCGCCTGTTTATAAACTGGATATTGAATGGCTTCTCTTCCAGAACACAGATGTGACAGAAAAAAAAAAGCGGTTTCTAATGTTTTTGGATACAAGCCGATGTAAAAAATAAAATAAAAATAAACGGTCAAGTCCTTCTTGAGTTATCTCCCTTTTTTTTTTGTTGCACCAGCATCTTCTATTATACATCGAAATGTCACTGGAATGACATTCTTAACCTTGTGGTCAGATTTTATAAGACGATGATTGTCTTTTTTTTCCTTTCGGTTTCCGTTGCGTTCTGGAAAACAGGTGACAGCTGATCACAAGGCTGAATTCTACAGAACTGAAAAAAAAAACGCAAAAGATGCGCACGTTTTTTTTTTTTTTTTCTATTCTGTATTCTGTTCATGTGCAAAGACGGCTCCCCGTATCTGTAAATTCTGGACCTATGAAAAAAAAAAAAGACTCGACAAGGAACTGAATGCGTCGGGTAGACTTGGAAATATGTACATAAAGGTAGGCTAAATGAGGTTAAAGCTTTACATTATGGATTGTCGTGTTATTGTACAACTACCCATCTAAAAACAAAGATGGCGGAAAACGATCAAAAGAGGCTCTTCTTGTTATCGCGAGAGGCCACTGTCACCATTCGAGCAGCAAGAGGAGATTGTGTGTAAGCGGTAACAGGGAGCAATGGTATGGGAAGCACTGAATCGAACAGCTTACGGCCATAAAGAGTCTACAGGCATGGCTTCGGAAACGCATAAGCCTATGATTATGTTTGTTGAAAATGGGTTTTCAAAAAACCCCTTTGCGTCTGGAGGTGAGGGGGGGGGGGTAGGTGGGGGTGGGGTAGGCGGGGGGGGTCCTGCTATTGACTCAAAAGTTATTCCGAATTCGGAAGAAATGGCTTATTAGATGTAAACATGCTTTGTGCGTTAAGGGCGGGGTCGGGAAGCGTTAAGGTTTCCGGTGCAGATTTCTTCCGGGGGCGGTCTTTGGGGACGGTCAGGAACTCCGGAGCTTCGGTGGTCAGAGGGGTGGAAGGAGCACTGGAGGGTCCGCTGCGGGCGATAGAAGGCAGCGTAATGTCAGTGATGGAAATGGCGGGTGGGAAAATCCCGATTTTCTTGTTAGTGGCTTCCTGAGTGGTCCTTTCGTATTCTCGCACTTCGTCCATCGTCATGTCTGTAGGCAGGGAGGAAAAAAATAAATAAATAAATAATCAAAACACGTTATATTTAAAGAATATTTAAAAGATGAATAGAAGCAGCAGCTAGCACACAATTTGCAGGTAACCAATTAGAACATGTGTAAAAAAAAAGGCGAAAAAATGCACCGCTGGTTTCTAAAAGACATAAATAGTGCAAATAAATCGCACCAAGGTGGGTTAAAAATGTGCAAACAATGAAACAAAAAAGCTTAAAAGTTCATTTATAATCCTCATAGGAAATCAATCAGTGGTAAGTGATGTCAATCAAGCCTGAAGAATCCTCCATCACCAGTGACCAAACATAGCCGCTCACCAGATATCCATGACCTCTAATGAAAAATGCGGCCAGCATGCGCAGTATAACTCAGTGATTGGGGCCAGACTCCAGGTAGATTCAGTCATCCGGTTCACACCGCTTGCCCCACTTTCTCCAGTATCAGGATCAATTACACCACCAAGACAGTCGTATGTCTCTCAAGACATACAGGTCATAGAGAAAGCAGAACCATCTCATAGTGCAGTAAACTCCCAAGTACAGTATTTATTCAAAAGTATTGCCCTTCCAAAGAATAAAAAGAAGAACCCACCATATTGATACAGCGTTGTTTCAAACCAACAAGATGGCCGCCACCCGTCTCGTTGTGGCTCCACCCAATGTTCTTTTGACAATGAAACACATTGGGTAGAACAAACAACCTGTGACGCCATCACATACCAGGACGGATGGGGGCCATCTTGTTGCTTTGAAACAACGCTGTGTCGATATGCTGGGCTCTTTTTATGCTATGCAAGGGCAATATTTTGAATAAATACTGTAAGAGTCCAGGGCTTACTACGCATGCACCAAGGGGGCATTGCCGCAAGAGGAAATCTGTGCCAACTGAGCATAAGACCTGATGGAAAAAGGCAGGAAAATGCCCAGCAGGCGCACAGGAAGTGACCTCAACCTGATGGAAAAAGGTGGGAAAATGCCCAGGAGGCGCACAGGAAGTGACCTCAACCTGATGGAAAAGGGTGGGAAAATGCCCAGGAGGCGCACAGGAAGTGACCTCAACCTGATGGAAAAAGGTGGGAAAATGCCCCAGAGGCGCACAGGAGGTGACCTCAACCTGATGGAAAAAAGCGGGAAAATGCCCAGGAGGCGCACAGGAAGTGACCTCAACCTGATGGAAAAAGGCGGGAAAATGCCCAGGAAGCGCACAGGAAGTGAACTCAACCTGATGGAAAAAGGCGGGAAAATGCCCAGGAAGCGCACATGAAGTGACCTCAAACTTCCATATATAAGCCCAGCCCAGACACTGCCAAATTGCTGGATTATTTCCAGTCCCCCCTTGTTCCTGTGCTAGTGTGTGATCTGTCTGAACTTGTTGTGACCTGGAAACCTATTTGACTACTCTTGTTTGCTGCTTGTCATTGACCTCGGATTTGTACCTTGACCAATCTACTTCTTTGCCCCTTTTGTACTCAGCTGTCAGATTGGAACCGACCCCAGCTTGGATCTCGACCATTCTTCTTCTGATTAACCCTTTAATGCTTCGTTGCCAAACTGGACTGGACCTCGGCTCGGATCTCGGACTAAGGCATACATGGCGCTCCGCACCCCTGGCACATGTGCCGCTCTGTGTCCACCAAGTCTCTGTCTCCATCTTAAGAAGCTTTAAGGACCCGAGGTGCAAGGGAGGCCTCCCCACTACTTCGGTCTCACCTCAGGTACATGGCTCTGGTGACAAATACTGTTCTTTGGAGTTCACTACACTATGAGATGGTTCTGCTTTCTCTATGACCTGTATGTCTTGGGAGACATACGACTGTCTTGGTGGTGAATTGATCCCGATACTGGAGAAAGTGGAACAAACGGTGTGAACCGGATGACTGGTTCTACCTAGACTCTGGCCCCAATTACTGAGTTTTATTGCACTTGTTGACCGCTTTTCCATTAATGGTCATGGATATCTGGCAAGACTGGACATCACTCACCACTGATTCATTTCTTATGAGGACTATGAATGGACTTTTAAGCTGTTTATTTAGTTGTTTGCACACTTTGAACTCACATTGGTGCTGTTTAATTGCACTATTTATGTCTTTTAGAAAACAATGCTGCACTTTCACCTTTTTTACATTTAAAGAACATTGAAATGGGAACCTCTCAAGATTGTATAATCTGCTTCTTAGACAGGTTTGACCAATGTCCAGGCTACCCACTGGTTCAAGTCCCCCGAATAGGTGACAAAAAATGGCTCCTCCTTCCATGGGAAGACTAAAAACTCCTTCTCAAACAAGTATGAGCAGCCAGGACAAGCGTCCTTTAATAATTTATAGCTTATTTATTAGAGCCATTTCCTAAAGGTTCTTTCGCTTGTACCTCAAATGTCTGGGTCACAGGAGAGTCCCTTGGCTTGATATGCACCTGGAGTGTCCCTGTGCTAAACACAAGCCTTGGAGAATGGATGTTGGCCATAAACCATAGAAAAGAAAATGGCACGCAATGGAGTTGTTGCCCTTGGAAGTCATTCCCAATCCTTGCTTTATTTGTCCATAAACTGAAAGGTAAAAATCTAATTGGTTTCTATTGGCAATAACTATTATTTTATTTTCTCTGTTTTTTTTTGTTTTTTTTTTATAAATCATCCCCCTTAATGTTGTATGGCTTTACAGAGCGAAACCCAGGATTATCTCTCCAGACATGGTCCAAAATGAGACTTTACGATGACACTTGGATTATACCTCAGTAGCTCACTCCAGTTCTCTCTGACTCCATCCAAGGCTGTAAGCATTAGGAGATAATGGACGGGGAATTGTGGGAAGGCCCAGCACGCTGTCATATTGGTCTCAGCTGCTATCGTAATAAATAGAGGGTTGGGGATCTGAACCGCGTTAGTGGCATTAAACGTGGTGGTCTTTATCAAAATGGTGACCGTCTACATACAGACGGACTCCCTGTTGCATAAACGTAAATGAGATGGGTAAAAGATGGCTTCAGATCCTGTTCTCCAGCTGTAGAGAACTCCTTAAGAGACGTTTCGCCCTTTTTGGGGCTTAATCGTAGATTAGTGGTGGTCTTTACGTATTAAGTCCTACCCTATGGGAGGTCCTAGGAGAAAAAGGGATCTTCACCAGCACTCCTTGGTATAGTGTAAATCTTGTCCTATATTCACATAAAGCAACGGGCATCAAAGGCCCGACATTTCAGGACCTTGCAGGATCCCTTTTTTAAGGCATAGTGGGAGGTCCTGACACAGACTAACAAGAACCGTGTGTCATATGGTACGCCATACACATTTGTTATCCCTTTGCAGCAGCTAGAGGTTGGAGATCCATTAAGCCTCGTACACACGAGTTTTAATGAATAGTGGGTGTTTCTGATGCCTTGGTATTAAAAAGACCTACAGCGGGTACGCCGTGGCCTACTCTGAAACAGCACTAGAAGCAGGGCAAGCTGGAATGGGGGGCATTTGCCTCCTGAGCCAGTCCTAATAATATATGTTAGGCTGGTGGCCCTGAATGGGGATGCTTCACCATTTAGACATACAGTATAGCAGTGCAGGACCCACATTCAGTGACACATGGTCGGTGTTAAAAAGCTACCTGTTCCCCCGGTTAGACCTGTGAACATAGAAAATGCTAGAGGGAAATTTTCCAGCACCGACTTCCTATGGAGTGCGACCGAAGGTTGAGAGCCACAAAAGGAAGCCACTGCTGGAAAATGTGGGCTTGTGTCACAATAAACCCCATCTTTTTTAAGCACACCCACCTGTCACCAAGCACTGTGGTACCGTTACTCACTCTGCATGGTATGCTTTAGACCAGGGGTTCCCAACCCCTCAGGCCGCGAACCAGTACTGGTCTGCGGACTGTTGATGACTGGGCCACGCAGCAGAAGGTGGAGCGACAACCACGGTCCAGACAGGACTATCACGGACCGGGGGTTGCCACTCACCTCCTGCTGTGCAGCCGTGTCACTTACCCCCGTGTGTCCTATTTTGGGTCTCCCGCCCCGCCGACAATATCAACCTATAAAGCAGAGCAGAGGGGCTGGAGTTCTGCACAGAGAGCAGGAGTCTTTTCA
The DNA here is from genome assembly GCF_037356315.1 of Lithobates pipiens. Lineage (NCBI taxonomy): Eukaryota > Metazoa > Chordata > Amphibia > Anura > Ranidae > Lithobates > Lithobates pipiens. The sequence continues at coordinate 227,215,896 of NW_027507789.1, forward strand.
TGTTAACAAGTGGGCAATCATCCCCTTGTTAACATGATAAGTTGGGCAGCTTCCGCCCTCCATCCAGATCTGCAGAGAGGCCTGGGAGAAGACACATGGCTGAAAACCACCTCTGCCCTGCCACAGGTAGGACTGTGCAGGGGAGGCAGAGACTGAAATGGGGCAGTGAGGAAGGAAAGGGGGGGTGAAGCATGACTGCAAGGGGCACTGTGATGGGGGGGCTGTGATTGCTAGAGGCACTGTAATATAAAGGGGACTGCACTGTAAAGGGACACTGCAATCATTACAGTGCCCCTTAACAGTACAGTCCCTTTTATATCACAGTACCCTTTTACAATGTATTCCCCATTACGATACCGAGCCCCTTTACAGTGTAGTCCCCTTTACATCATGGTGCCCCCTGTTACATTAATGTAAAGAGGACTGCACTGTAAAGGGGCAATGTAATGTAAACGGGGACCGTGGACACTGTAAAGGGGGTTGTGGTGTGACGAGGGGCTGAGGACAGACTCAACCCCCCTGTCCCTGGAAAAATTGTCTTCCACGAAACCAGTCCCTGGTGCCAAAAAGGTTGGGGACCGCTGCTTAGACCACAGAAATCTGTCTCTGCCATGAAAGGACTAGTCAGTGGTCCCCAAGGTCAAAGGTCCCCGGCAGTTCTCCTTGAAGGCTGTGGCCCATTTACAGTATGAAGCACTTCAAGCATTTTGCATTTTTCTACTTCTGGTGACTCGCAGTAGGAGACCGGCTGTGAAGGCTTGAAGGCTCCACTGCCGGTTTCCCTTAGTTACAGTGGCGGCGCTTGCACCCGATTCAATGAACAGATGAGCCTCAGGAGGGCCGACATTGCGGGCTGCCTGGACAGGTAAGTGCCCTTATTAAAAGTCAGCAGCTACCCAATTTTTTGAGGGTGGAACTTTGCTTTAATGTTGCAGCAACTTTAAAAAGGTTCCTACACTACTTTGGTCCAACTTTCATGCGACTTGAGTGCAATGCAAACCCTTAAAGCGGAGTTCCACCCAAAAATTGAACTTCCGCATTAAGTGCTGGTGACCCCCTGACATGCCACATTTGGCATGTAATTTTTTTTGGGGGGGGGGGGGGGAGCGGGTACTTAGTTTTTAGGGGCACCCAGCTCCCACTTCCCTCCCTGGCACCGCGTTGCCGGA